>NC_134403.1:359250780-359320780 GCF_038048845.1 Mixophyes fleayi
TCTACTTTCTGAAGTCTTGGGGGTATATTTACTAAAATGCGGGTTTGAAAAAAAAGTGGATATGTTGCCTATAGCAACCAGAGTCTAGTTATCATTTAGTACATTTTAAAAAATTACAGCTAAAATCTGGATGCTATAAGCAACATCTCCTCTTTGTCAAACCCGCAGTTTAGTAAATATACCCCTGGGTATCTGTTTTAAACATGTGAAACTTTTTTAAATTATAGATTGTCTTAGTATAACTAGCAAATGGTCTTTAGTATAGATTGCCTTAGTATAGATTTAATACAGATTGATTGATTTGTTTATTTAAAAATACTCTTAAGTGTTCCGTTCATAAACATTTAATAAATAACCTGTATTGATGAAGAACAACTATTCACTTTACGTTTACCCTGAATTTCGTGCAGTGCGTCCAGTAACAAACATGAGATATAGCAATTTCAATTTATATCACAGACCATAACCAGTGAGGCAGTGACTATAGATTTAAAAATACTCCCAATCAAATGGAATTAGGCTGTCAACGAAATCTGAATAAAGACTAGGTTAAGGACTATGAAAAATGTACATTTTTAAGATGAACAATTATATTTATCTATCCTTCTAACACCTGTTGTATTAATTGGTAGTTAATATTAATAATAATATTTATTTAATAATGTATAAATAAATTTTTATCGTAAATTAAACAATGAAACTAGGATTTAAAACACTGATAAAAATTAACATAGGATTGGGAGTCTTTGTATATCTACAGTCACTGTTACAACTGTTGTAAAACAAGATACCAAACGTGAGAAAAAATGGCTCTAAGCCCTATAGTGGACCTTGGCCTTTTGCGCGCCCCCCCCCCCCCCTTCCCCCATGAAAATTTGCGTTCCTACACCCCTGAAGTTGCCTTGATCATAGCTATGGGAGGGAACAGATGGCTGCGACTCTCCATCAGGACAATGCAGTGTTCTGATAAATAGCTCAGTCAGTATAACATTAAAGTAAATGTAGAAGGATATCACCCTCCCACCCCAAAGTAATTCTTCTGAAAATAAACTGACTGAGCCTATCATCACTTTAGAACGTCATTCTTGATCACAAAACTGCAGCCTTCTAAATGGCCAATCTAACCCTGCTCTAAGTGTCATCTAATTTTTCTTTAGTGCTTTAAAAGACAAACACAGCTGCATTTATTTCATACAATTATATCTTATGATTATCAAAAAGAAAAACGTTGCACAGAATAATTCAGAGTGCGCTGCAAAACTAATATATAACAAATATTCACTTTTTTTTGCTGTCATTTATTTTTTGGGGGGAGAACTGCAAAACACAAACACATCTGATGAACTCTTGGCCGATCAAAGCCAAACTTTCTATGCGCGTTTCGTTGTAATAAATAGAAGATGAAGCCTACAGGGTTACATTTTTACATGTCCTTCTCAGCATATATCAGATTCCTTCTAGTTGTTGTAGAAACATGGTAAACATTGCATTGTTATAAATAAAATCCCAGGTCAATAAGTCTAGACTGTAAAGTTCTTGCACGCAGGAGACAAGTGATCAGACAAAGTCATCAATGTGATAACCGTGATGTGAAACGGATGACCAAGAAGGTCTATGGCTAGTTTTACGGACTGGTGATGGTCTAGTTGTTGGTTCTCTTCTTATAGTACGTGATGGGTAGACATAGGGTACTTGGTCCACAGTCTTTTGACAAGAGGTAAAGAGAAGCATAATTCCTCCAATTACGGTCAATGCTCCTGAGATAAAACCAACGTAGAGGGCTTGCCCAATCTCAAACTTCATGCCGTAAGGAAGTGCTGGATTGTAGAAGTCTTGGACGACATCACTGGTACACCACGCCACTGGAATCAGGCACGTGAGGCCAGCTAGGAGAAAGAGGATCCCACCAAGAACTCCGATCAACCTCTTGGCTGAAGAGCTCTTCGCACATTGGGTGCACTTCATGCCATACACAGAGACGACGCACGCCTGAAGCGAAAGGACACAAGAGGTCACCATCATCCCTCGAGCAATCTGGAGATCGCGGGGCAGTGCCAGCTGAGACTGGTGGATCTGACACTGGTAAATTCCGGTGCTGTGCCAGACACACTCCATCCACAGACCCTTCATGTATGCCACGGCGGTGATGATGTTGGTGCCAACGTGAGCAGTTCTCCACCAGTGCGGGAGCACGGTGGCGATAATGGTACCGATAAAACCAATAAGGGAGGTGACGAAGCCCAGTAACTGCACCGCCATGCTCGCCATTGTCTCGTGCTGGCTGTCTTGGGTGGACTTTATGGACGTGAACGTTTAACTTCACTTAGTCTGGGGATTGTTGGCCGGTTTTACACTTCTGCAGCACTAATAACAAGAAGCAGCAACAGAAGTTAAACATTATATGAATGTGGTAATTATGCAGCCAATGAGAGCCAGATTAAAAATGCATTTGGCCATTAGCATATTAACGGCTTGGGTTGGTAGTAAGGGCTTTTGCTTTCTGGAAAATAACCAAAATGACATATTTCAGAGCCACTTCCTATGAATACATAACAGTTTCATAGAACGACTTTAAGTGAGCAGAGTAACAAAAGTTAATAAGTCTTCACTTTCACCACTGTTATAATGGTGTTGTGTTTAACAGTATAGGAAGTAATAGCTGTACAGAGATAAAGGGGAGCCTAGCACAGGATACCACTTGGTGTTTGGTAATTATTATTTTTTTATAAATTATTTTTTTTATTGTTAATAAAAAAAAAAAAAAGGTACAGCTTATACAAATTTAAACCATATTATATAGACAATTGAATGTTATCTTTAGCCATTTAATCAAACGCAACATAAATAAATCCAACAACGCCTATGCTGATAGTCATTAAGATGTAATTAATTAAATAACAACAGTCTTCAGAGGTATAACTGAACCCTATACATTTCTAAGTATCAAAAGGGGAGTAATTGCAGGCCACTTTTTTTGGATGGGATAGGGAAAGAGGGAAGACGGGGAGGAAAGGAAGGGGGAGTTGTTTTTTTTTTTGGGGGGGGGGGGGTTTGAAATAAACCTTGGACTTTGGTTATTCCATTCTGCGTATAGTGAAGTTTCCTTGAACTCCATCCACTCAAATCATAATAGACAGAAAACCTTAGATTTATTTTCTGCAGAATAAATCAAGTCGTCCATGGACATATAAAGGTCTAATCGATCAAACGGTATTTGGTAATTATTATTAATATTATTTATAAAGTGCCAAACAAGGGCGGCTAGAATAAAACAACAACAAATGACACATTGAACAAACAACAACAACAAATGACATGGTACAGAGAGGGCACAGGTACAAGCTGTGCCCAGGAACATGGGCATAATAAACAGCTTGAGGCGCTGTAGGAGGAGACAGAGGGATCAGGCAGAAGTGTCTGACAGTGGTGCGCAGGTCAACAGGATAGGGGTAAGCAGGAAACGACTAGGAAAGAGGGTCCTGCTCATGAGACCTTACATTCTAGAGGGGAGGGTCCGAGTGGCTGATGAAAAGATGAGCACGTTTGGAAAGTAGTTACAATGGTGGGGGAGTAGCACGGGAGAAGTCTTGGACGCGGGAGTGAGATGAGGTAATGAATGTATATTTTAAAAATGTATCTATAGTTATGGACAAAGATGTATATGTTGCACATAGATTTATGAATTCAGCAACTGCTGAGCATGAAAGTCGTGTGTATAGTTCAGGGAAGTGTGTGTCCTGAATGAGCTGGAGGTAGATATCAACTTCATGGTGTGAGCGTGTTCTACCCCGAGTTCAACGATTGAGATCAGTTGACTGTGGAGACCGCTGTATACAGCTGAATTCCCTGGCATGTTCTTGGAACCATCCCATGACTGTCCTACCCCTCTGTCATGAGGGAGTACCCTGCTGATAAACCCATACACAGATGGGTACACTGCCGCTATGAAGGGATGCAACTAAGCAGCAACATTGCTGTGATATCCTGTAGCATTTAAACCTTGCACTACTCCTCTCTAGGGACCCGATTTGTACAATGAAAACACACCCGACCCTATTGCACAGCCAGAATCATCCCCTGTACTGCTGCCCCAATCTCCAGTCTGAGCCACACTCTCTCCTCTTGTCTCAACTCTGCCCTTTTCTCACTAGATTGTAAGCTCCTACGAGCAGGGCCCTCCCTACCCTGTTTTCTCCTCTGCATTGATTTTGTCTAAGTTCTATGTCCCTGTGTTTAATATGCCCTGTTTTCCCACTGTCCCGTGCTATAGAGAACATTGACCATTTACAAATACACAATAATAATAAGAGGGGTACTCTTGCCAAACTTGTCACCTCTTGTACCTCTCCCTCTGGTATAGATTGTTTTTGTTCTTACAATTATACTGATGAGAAAAAATGAAATGAGTGCAATCATCTTGCCATTGTGGCTAACACAAACCTATTCTGATTAGTCTGCCGGATTAGTTTAGTGAACAATATTCAAGGTCATTCATTAGATGAAATTAGATATTTCGGAGAATACAGAAAACAAATTCCTGGTGGTAGGAAGTATACACACGCTTTAATGGATGTTAATATATTCATTTTCCTAATGGCTATTTTTAGAAGCCATTAATGTGTTATTTTTAGCTCCCTGCTTCCAGGCTAAAATTAAGTTTCTAAATTAGGAAAACTAGTGAGTGTGACTTGCATGTGCTTATGTTCCGCTGGTAATTATGTGATTGGTATTTAGTAATATCTAACTTCGTTATGCTAAACTCTATCAATATATTTAGTGTGGTATCTTGCCAATGTTTTTCCACAACCCCTCTGTTTTACACGTGTATCGTTGTCAGCACAGTGTAGGTTTTCCATCTCCTGTAGACTGATGACACACAGTAGTGGCTGCAGACATGGGATGAACTCTAGACCCCAAAAATGTAAACGTTCATGTAGAATAAGTACGAAGGTAAATACATTATTCAGTCCTACCCTGAAATCCCACTACAAAAAAGTAAAAGCTTAATAGTGTATTACAGCTTACACTCCCCATTCTAGACAGCTGAAGCGACATCACACATCTTAGGTCATTGTCATATAAGAATTTGACTAACAATGCGAGAAGGACAAAAAGTTAAAATTTCCTTCAGTAAAACTGATGTATTATAACTTTCCCTGCCCTGTGTATGAATCCACCAATCCACACGGTGTATTTTTGCAGGCTGTTATCGATGAAGCACCTCCCACCTCACATGGTAACGTGCCGCAAGAGGGCGAGAGAGAGGGTATGATTGACATATTTAATTATTAACAATATTCACTTTTGTCTGGTACGGTATTCAGCTCAGTGATAGACAGCCATTAATATAAATTATTACCATTTATATGCGACATGTTACCTACATACGGGTGTAACATTTTTGCATTTAAGATGTGTTTCAGATGCATGTAAAGTGCATGTAAAAATATGTGACAATAAAAATCATTGTACAAAATCAGAATATAGCTACGGTAGTTGTGTGCTTACTTGCATTCAGCCTGCATTACACCGCTGTGTGTTTTTTTTTTTTTTTTAAAAAGTAAATTTTTATTAGTTTTTCAAAACAACATAGGCGTGAAAGTGAGACATCATATGACATATATGTGAAACACTTCACTTTAAGTAACAGAATTGCACATAAAAGAAACATAGTAAATTGGCATGTTACTGTAAAGAAACGAGAGTGTTGTTTTTCTTATTTTTGTTGCTTGGGGGGAAGGGGGAAGACAAACAATGGGTGAAGGGGGATTTGGGGAAGAAAAGAAGGGGGGAAGAAGAGTTTATCACCTATTGTTCCCTGTACCAGATGGTAAAGAAGAAAAATAGTGACATACTTGGCTATAAGGAGGTGTAGTCCATACTTGCCAACTTTAAGAGGCAGCTGTCCGGGAGGGGGTCCGTCGAGGGGGCGTGGCCTTGTGTGGCGCCCCGTTAGGCCCCGCCCCTGTCAATCTTAACCCATTTTAGCCAATCACAGCAGGGGGCGGGGCCACAATGCCGCTTTTAGCCCCGCCCCCCGGCATCTTCAACAGCGGCGACTTCGGGATCCGGGATTTTTGCCTGCTCTCTCGGGAGTCCGGGAGAACTCCCAAAAATTCGGGAGTCTCCCGGACATTCCGGGAGAGTAGGCAACTATGGTGTAGTCAGACTGTCTATGTCTACCATTTAAAAGTATAAGATGTTCCAAGCCTCTAATAATCATAGTTTATGGGAGCGGATGGGTGTCAGATGGTTGTTAATGGGGGTTCAGCATTGAAATGGCTCGTCCAAGGAGACCATGTATTTTGGAAATTCTCTGGTTTATCTTTAATGCTTTCCATTCTGTAAATAGACCAAATTTTGCTAATGGTAGCTGAGAGGGAGGGGGGGACACAGTATTTTTCCAGTGAGCGGCAATCAAATATTTAGCTGCATTTACCATATGACCAATGAGCTTTTGTGTGGGTCGGGTGACGTCAGGGAGCCGTCTGGGAAGAAGGGAGTAAAGAGGGGAATCAGGCATCCTAACCTGTGTCACAGATTTAATTAGTTTATGAATTTGCTGCCAGTAAGACTGCAGTCTAGGGCAACTCCACCAAACGTGCAACAGGGCACCCCGCAGTCCGCAACCCCTCCAACATCGATCACTGGAAGCAGGAAAGATAGCATGCAGACGGGAGGGGACTAAATACCACCTGTAATCAATTTTACATGAATTTTCTTTTATTCTCACCGAAATTGATGTCTTAGCTACATTAATTCTAATCTTTGACCATTCTTTTGGAGTCAGGGTCTCTCCAGTGTCCCGTTCCCAAGCCAACTCGTGCGGCTCTTTATCCGGCTGACCGAAGTTATTAATCAGCTGGTAAACAGTAGATATCAAGCCCCCAGTGGTGGTAGATGAATGACATAGAGACTTTAAGGCCGAGCAATGATCCGAAGGGGGAGGAGATCTTAGGGAACAATAAAAATGCCTAAGCTGCAGATATTGATAAAAAAAATATTCGCAGCACACCTAGTCTATCCTGCAATTCTGAAAACGTAGGGAACACTCTCATTGGGGCCAGATCCCAGGCAAAGAGCAGATCGTGAGAGGTCCAGTGATGAAATGTTCTGTAATCTAGGCCTGGTTAAAAAATTTTATTGTTCCAGAGCGGGACAAGAAGCGGGTATTCAGATAACATTTTATAGGATCTAGTCACTTGGTCCCAGATTGAAACAGAAAAACGGGCTGAGGGTAGTTGGGTTAGGCGCCTTGTCCTATGTTGGGGTGAGATCCAAAGCAAAGAGTATGGGGAGTATAATTGAAGTATATCTGATTTAATGTGAGTCCACACTCTATTATGGGGGGGTGAGTGCCAAAGGATACATTGAGACATATGTGTAGCTTGATAATACTTTAATATGTTTGGGAGCCCTAGTCCTCCAGCGGTCTGGTGCTTGAAGAGGATACGCATTCATACTCTAGGCTTACGTCCTGCCCATACAAATTTGGAAATCATCTGCTGCAGATGCTTGAGGATATGTAAAGGAACCTGAATTGGGAGAGTCTGCCATAAATACAATAACCTGGGTAAAACATTCATTTTGACAGAGGCCATACGGCCAATCCATGAAATGTGAAATTTACTCCATTGGGATAGGTCATTTCTAATTGTGTTAAGGAGTCTGGTAAAAAATGAGCTGCATATAATGAGGGGTAGTTTTTAGTTAAATAGACTCCCAAGTATTTAATCTTACTATGCTGCCATCTAAAATTAAAGTTAGCCTTAAGCGATTGGATAATGTGTTGAGGAGTGTTTAAGTCTAAGATTTCTGATTTATCTGCATTTATTTTATAGTTTGAGAGTGAGCTATGGGACGCAATTTCATTAAAAAGGTTGGGCAGGGAAATATGTGGCCTAGAGAGCGTAAGTATAACATCATCAGCATATAATGCTATCTTATGGTCCCTAGTACTCGTGGGGATGCCTGTGATGTCCGGGTTATTTCTAATCCTGGCTGCCAAAGGTTCCATAATAAGGGGCGAAAAGTAGGGGGGATGAGGACAACCTTGGCGGGTGCCATTATTTATACTAAAGGGAGAGGAGGTGAGACCATTAGCTAGGACCGAGGCTGTGGGGTTATGGTATAATGTGGAGATTCCCTTACAAAAAGCTCCCTTTATCCCCATGCTCACCAAGGTTTGCTGCATGAAGGGCCAGGCCACTCTATCAAAAGCTTTCTCAGCATCTAAAGCGACCACCAAAGCAGGGAGAGACGTGTGATTAGCCAAGTGGATTAGATCTATTACTCTTCTGGTGTTATCTGAGGCTTGTCTTCCCGGAACAAATCCCACTTGATCGGGGTGGACCAATGAGGGGAGAACAGGACCCAATCTATTGGCTAGTATTTTAGCGAAAAGCTTTAAATCCACATTAAGAAGAGATATGGGTCTGTAACTGCCCACTTCAGCGGGGTCTCTGTCCGGCTTAGGTATCACCACAATCCCTGCTCCGGTGGTGGCTCCATCAAATTTGGCTCCCTCCATAATCGATCCAAACAATCCCGTGAGCATGGGTACCAGCTGGCGGGAGAATTTCTTGTAATAAATTGCGGAAAATTCATCTGGGCCTGGGGCAGACTGACGCTTTAAAGTTTTGATGGCATCAGAGACTTCCTCTGATGTAATATCCGCATTGAGGGATGCTATTTGAGTTCTAGTGAGTTTAGGTAATTGGCAAGAATAAAAATAGCTCTTAATATTTGCTTTAAGCTGGGCTGGATCATCTATTTTAGGACGCAAATGATATAGTGAGGCGTAGTAATCCCTAAAGCGCTGCGCTATCTTTTGAGGGTCGAAGAGTAAGGACCCCACGGAATCTTTCACTGACATTATTCTGTTTCGAGTACGTCGGGCGCGGAGTTTGCGGGCCAAGATCGTATCAGCCTTATCTCCCTTTTCATAATATTTTTGCTGAACCCAGAGTAGGGTTTTAGCTGCTTGTTTTGATAAAATTTGATTTAATTGCCCTTTGAGAGAAAGAAGCTGGGAGTATAAACGTTTTGTAGGATTAGTTTGGTGGCGAGATGAAGTTAATTATATCTGTTGTTCAAGCTCAAGAATACGCTCTTTCTTTCCGCCTCTGTTGTGCTGTCAATTTGATGAGCGTACCCCGTATAGTGGCCTTATGGGCTTCCCAAAGAACAGATTGCGATATATCTGGGGAAGCATTATAGGAAATGTAATCAGAAATATCTTGGGAAACCTGGGAGATATGCTCTTTCTTAAGGAGTATAGACTCATCCAGACGCCACTTGGGGCAGGACTGAGGGAAATGAGGTAAGCGCAGAATCAGCTTGACCGCTTCATGATCAGACCAGGACACCGCTGTGTGTTTTTTCAATGTGAAAACATGTATGTCGTAAAGATGCTGGATTTAAGGTTGCAACTCAAAATACTAAGGTTGAAATGCACATAGGCAAATGGGGCATCCTTATATCGAATTCTAAATCAGGCCTTCAAGTCTAATCTGTATTGTATGTGTTTACAGAGAAAATTAAAATTTTAAAGAAAAGCAAATGAGGCACCTACCTTGTGGAAATCCCTCACCATTGTCTTTAACGTCCTCTTCTGTAGGGCTACACAGGCCAGATTAAGATCCCATAAAGTCCAAGATACTGGTTTGGCCTCATTGCCACACTCTCCAGTCTGTTTCTGCCAAAATGCATTTCCCAAGGCATTCCCCTGCTCATTTCCACCATACCACTCTATTTAGTTCATACTTGCCAACTCTCCCTGAATGTCAGGGAGACTCCCTGAAATAGGGGTGATCTCCCTCACTCCCTGAAGAGTCTGGCATTCTCCCTGATGCTGAGCCAGTACAAGACGTGGTTGGCTTCGCCACCTGTGGCATGATGGCACAGTTCAGAAATTGTGTCCTATGTCCATGTATTGATGCCTATGGAGGTGGCCATTTTCATGGAGACCAAGATTTAATCAAAGACTGACTGGTAAGACAACATGACTTCAGTAATGGAGACAAAAATGTAAAAGACACTTCAGTCTCTAGAGATTCATTAGCTGCCTTTCTTTAATGCATAGTTGCCTACTCTCCCGGAATGTCTGAGAGACTCCCACATTTCTAGGAGACCTCCCGGGAGAGCAGGGCAACCTCCCGGTTCTCGCCCCCGAAATAGATAACTGGCGGGGAGAGGGGCTTAATGACGCAAATATCGCGTCCTCTTAACCCCACCCCCTACTGTAATTGGCTAAAATTGTGACAATCGTTTAGGGGGCGATTAGTCAAGGCCCGCCCCGCATGCCCTCCTCCCACGGGATCTCCCTGAAGCCGAGGAAATGTTGGCAAGTATGATTTAGTTACTGTAGCAGAGTGTTTCTTTTCCTCGGGCTTGAACCATTATTTGATCCTTGTGTAGCAGAAAGACTCCTGCTCCACTAGCTTTTTGTTCCACTTCAGATTTTATACATAGCCCAGTATGTAGCTTACATCTCATTATCTCATTATCATTAACCTACTGCTGAAGATAACCTGTATTTAAGTGGTATTGATGTTTTGAAGCTCTTTTTCGTTTATTGTTCGGGCTGCTATCAATAAAGTAACAAACTTACATAATTTCAGACAGTTTCCTATTCCACTTACCCTATACAAGCTCTCACAGTACCACTGAGTCAGACATCATAATATTACCAACAAGACCTAACCTCCCACCACCCCAGCAGATTCCAGATGCTATGGAATTAGAGCATGCTGGAGATTGTAGTACCACAACATCTGGAAGATGACATGATGCTTAATACTGATTTGCTTAACCTGACTACAATAAATTGCCCCCCCCATCAAGTTTTATTAAAAATGATCTATCCACCTCTACTCTCAGGAAACACTGTTGATCCTGCAGTGCTGGGGGACGATTACAGTCAATATCGATTCCCCCTCTCAGTGACTCCGTGTGACTCAGTAAGTCGAGACTGAGCACAAAAGTTAAAACTGTCAGAGAGTTGAGTCCTGATTGAGGAGCAGACTCAGGATACAATATACACTATATGGACAATAGTATTCGGACGCTTGACCATTACACCAACAGGGACTGTAATGACATTGTAGTCAAATACATATACTTTAATATGGAGTTGGTCCCCCTTTTGCAGTGATAACAGCTTCCACTCTTCTTGGAAGGCTTTCCAGAAGATGTTGGAGTGTTTCTGTGGGAATTTGTGCCCATTCATTCTGTAGAGCATTTATGAGGTCAGGCAGTGATGTTGGACGAGAAGGCCTGGCTCGTAATCTCCGTTCCAGTTCATCCCAAAAGTGTTCGATGGGGTTGAGGTCAGGGCTCTGTGTGGGCCAGTCAAGTTCTTCCACACCAAACTCATCAAACCATGTCTTTGTAGTCCTTGCCAGTAACATTAAAAGGCAAAGCAGCTTTGTCATTGAAATGAAAACACAAATGGGTGGTGGATAGGTAACAGGGCGTGGGAATGGTGGGGGGATGATGTGAGAGTCCCTGAGGAATCATAAAGGAGAGTTCATTATAAACCTATGTGTGTCATATGGTAGACAAAGAAGGATTGGCTGCTGGTGCGTGGGGTCCATGGGGTTTGGCAGTTTCAGGGTGCATTATGTAAGGTGTCTGTGATAGTTTCCATATGGAATGTTGACCAAATGCTTTGTATGGTGGTGGTTAGGTGGTCAGTGGCGGTGGGGAGATGTTCTCCCAATGTGCGGCAAGTAGGCATTTAGTCGCGTTCAATATATGTCTAATCAGTTTTTGAACAGGGCGCAGGGTTGCCGGGATAGGTCTGGGTACAAGGGAATATAGCAGACAGTTTGGCGGCATTTGGACATCGGTCACCGATTTATTGAGGACACGTACGTTCTTCCAGTAAGGTTGTAATTTCGGACAAGACCACCGTGGAGCTGCTATTTTCATACCCAGGACTGTGGAACAGGTAAAATGAAAATAGGGAATGACACGTCTATACTGGAAGGCGGTTCAGTTGATATAAACGATGAAGGACAGTCATGGTTGCCAGCAGCTGTCTGTCATGGATTCATCTCTCATGTCTCCAGCTTCCACTGTCTCTCCTCATTCCAACCGCACCGCACCCCCGCTAGCCTCACAGACCCCCCCCCCCCCATAATTAGGAGCACTGTGCCTAAAATATATTAAACACCGTTCCAAAATGACTTTCTTTCCCCATGTCGTCCTTGGCATTTCTCTACCTATTAATGCTAATTAATTTATTAAGTGGCGTAGATATGCCAAATACAGGGCGTGGTTTTATTAAGGGGGTGTTTTCTCAATATCCTTTCCAAGGACACATACAAATATTGGCCAGCATAATATAACACATCATAATAATCAGAATATTTTACCACACAGCAAATGCACCATGCTCTTATCCTGCAAATATCCATCAGTATGATAGCTCACATATGGTCCCCGTAATGGACACTGATCATCCGTATAATAGGAAGGGAATGTGGGCCTTTCTGAAAACAGGAGATTGTTCATTTACTGAGTTTTCCTTACAATGTATATTAACCTGGGGAGGTCAGCATTGTTCAACAACAGCTCATGATAAGTGAGTGCTGGATGACAGCACAGGGAGAACTCTCCGTCTCCTCACACGCCATTGGCTGGGCTTCCTCTGTCACTCAATTGTCTCCTATATATACCTCCTCTGCTGAACACACCCACCCACGGGTTTGATTGACATGAGATAAGCAGCGAATCACTGCATGGGGCGTAGGGGTTGTAGAAGGTCTCCACAAACATGGATTTGGTAGGTACTTCTGGCCAATACACACAGCATTAATCCTCAGCAAGACATTAATAATGTCTGATTGGTTGGGTTGTTTGTTTGTACAATGATTTGAATGGCCAATTCGGTCAAACCCAACATCTAATGAGAATCAAAAGATGGAGCTTGGAACCAATGGAAAATCCATTTGGATGATGACGGCACACAGATAATGTGTGTGGTCTTTGGCGGCCGCTCTAATTGGCTGAAGTACGTATAAGTCTGTTAACTTGGCACTTGGGCCAAGCGACCAGATCTGCCGCGAATGGGCACATTAAATATAGCATAAAATGTGCTTTTTAAGGATGGACTCAATTTTAATTTTCTATTTTCAATGCAAAAAAAGTGCATTAGAATATGTCCAAAATCCATCACAAAATATATAAATATCATTGTAGTCAATAGCTAACATGTTGCTAATATGGGTCAAAAAGCTAAAATGTCCAGTTACATCTTATATCATGGATTTACTTGTCTGCTAGTAATGTCTTATATAATGGATTTACTTGTCTGCTAGTAATGTCTTATATCATGAATTTACTTGTCTGCTAGTAATGTCTTATATAATGAATTTACTTGTCTGCTAGTAATGTCTTATATAATGGATTTCATTTTCTGCTAGTAATGTCTTATATCATCAATTTACTTATCTGCAAGTAATGACTTATACTATATAATGATTTTACTTTTTCTTTAAAAATGGTCAGGTGAGTCAGTATTGTTATTTGCAATTGTTATAAATACATTATGAATATAAGACAAGAGAACACAAAAGTAGAATATTAACAACATTATAAAACATTTGTAAAAAAAAAAACCCCTATGATTTTTGGAGTGAGTGGTAAGCATTGAATGATTTATTCTATAAGGATAAACATTTAATCTTGCCAAGAAAGCACTCTTTAAAAGCGACCCTAAAGTATCAATGAACCGTACAGTAGTAAAAAATTGCATGAGAAAGTTAAGCACTGGGAAACAGTCATTAAACTTTATTATAATATGTGGTCTGGGTGCGTTTAGGTTATACTGCTCCTGTATGTTATCTCAAAGGAAACTTAAATAAGGTAGAGAGTAGATTTTAGTAATAACGTAGCTCTCTGGCACTTTCCAGTGGGTCGTATGCGATTTCACAGATTAATTGCCATATAGTTTATGTACAGAAACTTTGCCTTGAAATGTTGGGTTTTCTGTACATTCAATGTCATGGCCTCTGTGAGACTCATTTCTGTAACAGGTTTGTCATGGCATTCCACAATTTGTTATATAGTAACTTTGAAGGATTTTCCATAAAGATAACAGATGAAACTCCGCATATTAGGGGGTTCACCCAAGTTTTTTTTTTTTTTAAATGCGATCATTCATCGGTATATGATTAACTTCTCGTCCTACATCATTAACCCCCCATTAATCATTATTTACTTTAAGCATAAGTCATATTCTACATAAATGTACACACTTTTATGTCCGTTCTGCACTAGATCTGCGTCTCTCATCCACACTCATTACATCCTCCCATTCCCGGTTACAGGACTTTTTTCGGGCTGCACCCACTCTATGGAATTCTCTCCCTCGCATAATTAGACTCTCCTCTAATCTACAAACTTTCAAGCGTTCTCTGAAAACCCACCTCTTCAAACAAGCTTATAATATTCCTCAACCACCCTCTTAACCTCACGACATTACCCTATTACCACCCGTTACACAATTTCACACAAGACAACTACCCCCTGACCAACATTGTTGTGTGACAGGATCATTTAGCTTATGAGTCACTTTTACGTTTGCAGTCTGGCTGGGCCGAAATGCAAAATGTAGACTTAACCTCATGTATCAAACTCCCATTGTCCCATAGATTGTAAGCTTGCGAGCAGGACCTTCTCACTTCTTTGTCTGTTTTACCCAGTTTGTTTATTAGTATACTGTGTTTGTCCCCAATTGTAAAGCGCTATATAAATAAATGATGATGATGATGATTTTTAAGTCATCCGTGTTAAAAATTTACAAGACAACAAGGGTGTGGTTTAGATTGATTAAAAAAAACTAATTAATGTGATAATACTTGCCTATTGTCTAAGTTAAAAAAAAAAAAAATGATTCTACCTAAAATATACATAATAAAAAAAGTAAAAATAGTAGACATTAAGAGAAAAAAAAAATAATGAAAATAAATGTCCAAATGTCCCCCATATCCCTCCCCAGCACCATAAGAGGACACCATCCACTCAGACTACAACACAAATTTTCTAAGGTTGTGATATAGAATGAATATTGCTCAAATACCTCCCTCCCGCAATCGAGCCACCTCTGGCCCTGTCTTCCCTTACCCCCACCAAGACTTTTGCACATGAATATTTTGTTTCCATGTTCAGACACTGCAGACCTAAAAAAAATTAACCTATGTACCATTGATCCTGGCTGTATACGTTAATCATAGCACACATAAACATTTCTGGGTTTGCTATAACTACATGACAGGGACTATGGGAACAATTTCTCCTTTGAATTTTAAAGTGTTCATGTCCTTTACACATTACACACTGGGAGGGCCACAGAGGGAGCATGTGGCCCTAAGGCTTCCTGTTGCCCATCATTGAAGTGTACGGCAATGAAGGGGTTGCCGGAGGTACCAACGTGGAGAGGTATGATTTAGACTGTAAGCTCACCTGGGGCAGGCACTGATGTTAATGATTAACCATTCTCTGTAAAGTGCTGCGTAATATGTTGGCACTATATCATTAAAGATAAATAATAATAACGATGGGTTAGCCTACAATCGCCGTATTACCTGTTGTGTGTAGGTGACAGGGCTCTATAAGTGAAAGGTGCTCTGGAATTTAAAATCTATTTTCATTTATTGATTTTATGATTTGCACCATATGGCCACTAGATGGCACTTGGGTCAAATGTTCTGCTTTGCATTATATGGCCACTAGATGGCCCTTGGATCTGCTAAAATGCTTAGACAACGTCCGTCATGGTGTTTTCACTACCATAAAAATTAAAAAAGAATGAGTTACAGTATCCAGTTTTGGTTCCCTCTCTTTTTAAATGACAACATATAAACTGCTCTAATAATTCCATAATCTTTTTAGTAGCAATTTTTAATAGCAGTTATGACTTTCAGCAACTTACTTTAGTACATTACACATTATTACATTGTAATCCATTATTTATAAAGCACCAACATACTCTATACATTAAGGCAGACCTATTAAATATACCACAATAAAGATATAGGAGCGTCACAAACTCTCCTGGTCGCAGGCACAACGCAAGTGGGTAAGGGGTCATTGGAACCAATAGGCTCCATCCTCATACCCATGTACATTGCTTTACTCCATAGCAGAACAATTAGGGAAGTTGATGCACTTTATATCTCTGTTTTCAATTAATGTTTCCATGTTGAAGGGCAGTGTATATTCTTATTGGGGGAGGTCAGACATTGCACAGTGTGGGAGTAGTGCATATTACTGTCATATCAAGTTATATGGAGCCAGAATAGGTTCATTTGTTATGTTCCTCTGTCCTAGATAACAGCGATTTTTCCTTTACAGACTTGAGTTAAATATCTGGTACTTTTTGAATGTATTCATCTAGATCATACCAGTAATACTGCTTATTCCCAGCTCGTTCATATACCTGGGTCACAGGGAAACAAAGTAACAAGTTGTCTGATTTATTAATCATGTGATTGTCATTCTGCCTGTGATCCTACATTTATAATATATTTCACCCTATGGGGCATATTCAATTGTGAGCGCTACTGGCAACAGTAACGCGGAACGCGCACTATTACAGTCATTACGGTAATAGTGCGCGTAAATACCGTTATTATGGTACCTTTCACACTGGATTTCAGCTCGCGGCTCAGGGAGCTACGAGCTGAAATCCGACTTAGTATTACCGTAATAATATTTGAATTTGCGGGGAATTCAAACAATTGAATATGTCCCTATGTGTCTTACAAATTGTGTTGTCTTTGTATTGTAAGTTATGTTTATGGTTCGAATGCAAAAGGCTGCACAGGTCAAACACAGGAAGGGAGAATAAATATTGTGTCCCTCTTTGTCCATTGGAAACAATCAGAGTAAGAGAAAGTCATGAAGACTATACATGGGGACTATACATGATGACTATACATGAAGGCTATACATGAAGGCTATACATGAAGACTATACATGAAGGCTATACATGAAGACTATACATGAAGGCTATACATGAAGACTATACATGAAGACTATACATGAAGGCTATACATGGGGACTATACATGATGACTATACATGAAGACTATACATGAGGACTATACATGATGACTATACATGAAGACTATACATGGGGACTATACATGATGACTATACATGAAGACTATACATGAAGACTACACATGATGACTATACATGAAGGCTATACATGAAGACTATACATGAAGACTATACATGAGGACTATACATGAAGACTATACATGAAGGCTACACATGATGACTATACATGAAGGCTATACATGAAGACTATACATGAAGGCTATACATGAAGACTATACATGAAGGCTACACATGAAGACTACACATGAGGACTATACATGAAGACTATACATGAAGGCTATACATGAAGGCTATACATGAAGGCTACACATGAAGACTATACATGAAGACTATACATGAAGGCTATACATGAAGGCTATACATGAAGGCTACACATGAAGACTATACATGAAGACTATACATGAAGGCTACACATGAAGGCTACACATGAAGGCTACACATGAAGGCTACACATGAAGGCTATACATGAAGGCTATACATGAAGGCTACACATGAAGACTATACATGAGGACTATACATGAAGGCTATACATGAAGGCTACACATGAAGACTACACATGAAGGCTACACATGAAGGCTACACATGAAGACTATACATGAGGACTATACATGAAGACTACACATGAAGACTATACATAAAGGCTATACATGAAGGCTATACATGAAGACTATACATGAGGACTATACATGAGGACTATACATGAGGACTACACATGAAGACTACACATGAAGACTATACATAAAGGCTATACATGAAGGCTATACATGAAGACTATACATGAGGACTATACATGAAGACTACACATGAGGACTATACATGAAGACTATACATGAAGACTATACATGAAGGCTACACATGAAGACTACACATGAGGACTATACATGAAGACTATACATGAAGACTATACATGAAGGCTACACATGAAGACTACACATGAAGACTACACATGAAGACTACACATGAAGACTATACACGAGGACTACACATGAAGACTACACATGAAGACTACACATGAAGACTACACATGAAGACTATACATAAAGGCTATACATGAAATCTATACAATCCAGGGCTTCTTAACCTTCTCCTACCAGCACACAGACTAATGGTTACATTTCATTTTATTAACTTTATTAAATTGTACAATTAAAGCTAGTTAAACACAGAACACATAGTTTAGTGCATACTTGTCAACTTTGTGATGTTGGCATCCGGGAAGATCCCAGGAAGGGGGTGTGGTGGGAGGATGGAATGGGTTGCGCTGGGGCAAAACGCGTCATTCTGGCCCCCATGACATAATCGGGATTTTGACACAGGGGAGCCGGGGCCAAAATGACGGGAGTCACTGCAAATCACGTAATTTGGGCTCCTGATGGGCAGGATATGGAAGTCTTGTACTTGGAGTTCGGGAATCTCCCGGACGTTCCGGGAGAGTTTGTAAGTATGGTTTAGTGTTGGAGTCAGTAGATGTCAGATAGATTAAATCTATTTGCAAATGACAAATCTTCTTTCCAGGGCAAACTGATATTGCACTTACCTGGTTTACTGGTGAGATTGTGGACCTGATTCATCTTGGGATATAAGTCCATTTGGCTGCTGTACCTTGCATGAAATATCTCTGCACATGTGCAAGAACGGGACCTACATCATTGATGGCATTGTATCCAATTCATGTCCGAACATAAACTACACTTATAACTAACCAAGAAATACAAAAAGTCCCAAACGCTGACAAAAGATGTAGAGAACCAAAAATGATTATAAATATGGAAATTAGTAAAACAAAAACCAGAACCGGCTGCTGGAAAAAAGAGTCTGTGAGCTCTCCTAGAAAAAATAAAAAAACAAGAAGACCAGCGCTGGAACTAATAATCAATCACTAATCAAGAACTCATGAAAATGATAATCTATTATATAAAAGCCTAGCGGCGTGTGTTAGTGTGTGTGTGTGTGTGTGTGTGGAAAAAACTACCGGGTGACAGAGTGCTCAAGCTGCAGCGCCACCTGCTGGGCGGAGTTCTATACTACACTGACCTACTAAATTCTTAGCATTATCTAATATATAAAAGCCTAGCGGCGTGTGTTAGTGTGTGTGTGTGTGTGTGTGTGTAAAAAACTATTTTCTCAGAAAGGGCTCATCCAATTGACCTGAAATTTGGTATACTGACATTATTTGTCAAAAAAATTATAATAGTGAAGTCAGTTAACTTCCATCATCCCCCCTTCCCCCCGTGGGAGGGGTAGTAAAGGCTAAATTTACGAGTTGAGGGCTCAAACTCATTTTCGTGAGGTAATTTTACCTCATGAACACACATGCTGTGTTAGTGTGTGTGTGTGTGTGTGTGTGGAAAAAACTACCGGGTGACAGAGTGCTCAAGCTGCAGCGCCACCTGCTGGGCAGAGTTATATACTACACTGACCTACTAAATTCTTAGCATTATCTAATATATAAAAGCCTAGTGGCGTATGTGTGTGGCGATGAAGATGACAAGAACATTTTTAACACCTTAAGTAGCTTGATTTGACTAGAATGCATGAGTATCATGCACGGGTTAACTTGTAATACATATAATTTATTCAGATCTATACATAACAATTTAATAAAATGCTAAAAACAATAACACAAATGTTCTAGTATAATTCAGGGTGCTATTTGTAAGATGATCTGTTAATAGTGCTTGATAAAAAGGTTCCCCCAGCAGGGGTTATCGCCAGCGATAACCCTATTAGTATTTTGCGGTGCAAAACCAAGTCATTTTGCTGGCAAAAACATCCGTTTTTTAAAGCAAAATGGCTTTTTGCACTTTGATAAATCAGCCCCTGGGTTCAGTACTGTAATAGAACATTATTATAATATAATCTATGGCTAAACCCCCCTCCCACCTCCACAGACGAACAGGCAACAGCATATAAACATGCTACACCCATTGTACAGCACCGCACGATAGCTGTGTAGCCTGTCATTGGCGAAATGGAGCTGCTGCGCATGCACAGCAGCAGCAGCTCCTCCCAGGCATAGCCAGACAGTGGAAATCGTCACTGCCGCCCTGCGGCTGAACGGTGAGTCCCAATAACACTGGGCGTTCAGCTAATTATATAGAAAAATATAGGATATATATTCTTTATTTAAATATACTATATTTTTTACTTTAATTGTATTTTACAGTTATTGTGTACTATATAAACTGAAAGTCAGCTAGATGGCATAGGATTGTTTTTATCAGTTGAAGCAGCAAAAATGTTATAGGATCCGCTACTTTATATTGTATTAATCATTACTAAAGTAAGCACTGAAGCCTGCCTCTATGCTTTAATCAGATTATATATATATATATATATATATATATATATATATATATGGGCCGCTACATATGGGCCAATGCTGTGTGCTTGCCCCCTGGGCTAAAGTCTGCCAGCTAGACCCTGCCACCCACCGGCTACTTAGCAGGGGCAGACCTTGTTGCACTGAATTTGACTTTACCCTTGTGACAGCATTGATTGAATAGTTTGTGAGATGGCTGCTCAACCACAAAATGCTCAGCGCGGCAAAACTCACAAATACTGTGACCACAGTTATGAGCGTTAATACTTGTTTCCTCAAAGATACTGACATCATGGCGTTCATAGGAGTTAATTAGTATATTCCTATTAATTTAACACTAAGTGCACATAGAACGAATGGATAGAAAATCTAGTCACTTTGGAACAGCAAAGGTCGTTATAATTGGTAACTGCCACACAAAAAAACAAAATAAACCAAACAAAATAAGACCATATTTACCTACTTTCTGTATTCTGATTCCGGGAGATGGGCGTGACTGGAGGGCGGGAGCGGGCGGGGCATGGCAGGGCAAGACAAATCGCGTCATTTTAGCCCCGCCCCCGCGACGAAAATGCTGTTTTGTCACGGGGGGCGGGGCCAAAATGCTGCGATTCTGGCTGAATCGTGTCATTTAGCGGTGGCTGCAGCGGGATGCGGGAGATTTGCCAGCTCTCCCGGGAGCCCGGGAGATTGACCCGAATTTCGAGAGTCTCCCGGACATTCCGGGAGAGTTGGCAAGTATGAATAAGACCAAGAAATGAGGAACATCCAATCCATGCTTTTGGACAACCAGTTTTAGACCAGTCTTACAACTTACAATACGTTCAGCCACAAATTAATTTTTACTCACCTGCCCCTCTTCCCCCAAATAGCAGCACTGTGGAGGCTCCATGCCAGCGCCCCCTGCAGTCTGGGGCTACATCAGATCATGTCCTCCCAAGTAGCAGGACTGTGGTGGCTCCATGCCAGCGCCCCCTGCAGTCTAGGAGTACATCAGATCATATCCTCCCAAGTAGCAGAACTGTGGAGGCTCCATGTCAGCGCCCCCTGCAGTCTGGGAGTGCATCAGATCATATCCTCCCAAGTAGCAGAACTGTGGTGGCTCCATGCCAGCGCCCCCTGCAGTCTGGGAGTGCATCAGATCATATCCTCCCAAGTAGCAGAACTGTGGAGGCTCCATGCCAGCGCTCCCTGCAGTCTGGGGCTACATCAGATCATATCCTCCCAAGTAGCAGAACTGTGGAGGCTCCATGCCAGCGCCCCCTGCAGTCTAGGAGTACACCAGATCATATCCTCCCAAGTAGCAGAACTGTGGAGGCTCCATGCCAGCGCCCCCTGCAGTCTAGGAGTACACCAGATCATATCCTCCCAAGTAGCAGAACTGTGGAGGCTCCATGCCAGCGCCCCCTGCAGTCTAGGAGTACACCAGATCATATCCTCCCAAGTAGCAGAACTGTGGAGGCTCCATGCCAGCGCTCCCTGCAGTCTGGGGCTACATCAGATCATATCCTCCCAAGTAGCAGAACTGTGGAGGCTCCATGCCAGCACCCCCTGCAGTCTAGGAGTACACCAGATCATATCCTCCCAAGTAGCAGAACTGTGGAGGCTCCATGCCAGCGCCCCCTGCAGTCTAGGAGTACACCAGATCATATCCTCCCAAGTAGCAGAACTGTGGTGGCTCCATGCCAGCGCCCCCTGCAGTCTAGGAGTACACCAGATCATATCCTCCCAAGTAGCAGAACTGTGGAGGCTCCATGCCAGCGCCCCCTGCAGTCTAGGAGTACACCAGATCATATCCTCCCAAGTAGCAGAACTGTGGAGGCTCCATGCCAGCGCCCCCTGCAGTCTAGGAGTACATCAGATCATATCCTCCCAAGAAGCAGAACTGTGGAGGCTCCATGCCAGCGCCCCCTGCAGTCTAGGAGTACACCAGATCATATCCTCCCAAGTAGCAAAACTGCGGAGGCTCCATGCCAGCGACCCCTGCAGTCTGGGGCTACGTAAGATCATGTCCTCCCAAGTAGCAGAACTGTGGTGGCTCCATGCCAGCGTCCCCTGCAGTCTGGGAGTACATCAGATCATATCCTCCCAAGTAGCAGAACTGTGGTGGCTCCATGCCAGCGCCCCCTGCAGTCTAGGAGTACACCAGATCATATCCTCCCAAGTAGCAGAACTGTGGAGGCTCCATGCCAGCGCCCCCTGCAGTCTGGGAGTACATCAGATCATATCCTCCCAAGTAGCAGAACTGTGAAGGCTCCATGCCAGCGACCCCTGCAGTCTAGGAGTACACCAGATCATATCCTCCCAAGTAGCAGAACTGTGGTGGCTCCATGCCAGCGCCCCCTGCAGTCTAGGAGTACACCAGATCATATCCTCCCAAGTAGCAGAACTGTGGAGGCTCCATGCCAGCGCCCCCTGCAGTCTAGGAGTACATCAGATCATATCCTCCCAAGAAGCAGAACTGTGGAGGCTCCATGCCAGCGCCCCCTGCAGTCTAGGAGTACACCAGATCATATCCTCCCAAGTAGCAGAACTGTGGAGGCTCCATGCCAGCGACCCCTGCAGTCTGGGAGTACATCAGATCATATCCTCCCAAGTAGCAGAACTGTGGTGGCTCCATGCCAGCGTCCCCTGCAGTCTAGGAGTACATCAGATCATATCCTCCCAAGTAGCAGAACTGTGGTGGCTCCATGCCAGCGTCCCCTGCAGTCTGGGAGTACATCAGATCATATCCTTCCAAGTAGCAGAACTGTGGAGGCTCCATGCCAGCGACCCCTGCAGTCTGGGGCTACATAAGATCATGTCCTCCCAAGTAGCAGAACTGTGGTGGCTCCATGCCAGCGCCCCCTGCAGTCTAGGAGTACATCAGATCATATCCTCCCAAGTAGCAGAACTGTGGTGGCTCCATGCCAGCGTCCCCTGCAGTCTGGGAGTACACCAGATCATGTCCTCCCAAGTAGCAGAACTGTGGTGGCTCCATGCCAGCGTCCCCTGCAGTCTGGGAGTACATCAGATCATATCCTTCCAAGTAGCAGAACTGTGGTAGCTCCATGCCAGCTCCCCCTGCAGTCTGGCAGTACACCAGATCCTCTCCTCTTATAAGTAGCAGAACTGTGGTTTTGATTCCATGCAAACAACCAGAAAAAGACACAGTTCCCAAAGGTTCCCTGCACTGTGCTGCTTGCCAAAGCTTGTTTGCAAGAAAATACCTGTGGTAACACATGAAGAAATGTAAGCTAAATGAAAAGTGTGACAAACCCAAACTTGGGAATAACAGTCCAGTATCTGTGTGTCTTTGCTCAGGCTGTTCCACCTGACATCAACTGTGGCTTTTGGAAGCTTTTGAATGATGTGACCCCCAAAAACTTTAATTCACAATTATAATTGACAGATGGATCATGCTGATGGACAGCATCTCTACAGCCAGATCAGATCAGATGTTAGCTACTGTTACATGCCAGAGAAGATAACCCTTTGTAGAAAATGGAAGACGTTACCCTTCCACCAACTTTCTGCATGTAGTAGGCACTGTGACGCTGGTAGCTGGCTACAATGATGAAATCGATACAATGAAGACCCCCTCGTTGGCTCGGATAGTCAGACACAGCTTGCAAAAAATTTTGAGCATTGTGGGAGACTGCAGTGGTTAATGCAATTCAGGGAGACCTATGAGGCAAGTTGGACATGTTGATCGCATCGGCTGCCGTAGAAACTCTGAAGGAGTCCATAAGGAACGCGCCTCAGCTCTTACCTTTCACTGACAATGAAAAAAAGATGCACTGTATCTCGATGAAAAATAGCAGGCGTATCACAAAGACATATCAAGCGCTTAAAAACTGGGCACTGCTTGCAAAGGTGACTGTGGCACAGGTGATCTTATTCAATTGAAGAAGGGAAGGTGAAGTTTCAGAGATGCTGTTAACTACCTTTTCTTCCAGAGATCTCCACGTAGATGTTGCCGTAGCGCTTTCCAAACTTGAGGAGAAGCTCTGCCGACACTTTACCTGGATAGAATTCTAAGGAAAACAAGGTAGGAAAGATCCAATCCTGCTGACACCAGCAATACAAAGTGCAATGGAAGTTCTTGTAGAGAAGCGTGAAGAATGGCAAGTGGCCGCTGAAATGTCAAGATGATTGCAAGACCAGCTGCATTGTCACATTTCAGAAGCTCTGATTGTATACATCTTTTTGCTCAGCACAGGGAAGCTAAAACTCCCCAAACACTCTCTTCCAGGAAGCTTCAAGAGCATATTTTCAACCTAAAAGACACCAACTTGGATCAATTGTCAGACTTATTGGCCACAACATCAGGGTGCACCAGCAGTATTACCACCTCCCAGAAGGTACCCTCCAACTCACCAAGATCAGCAAGCTTTTAATGGCGCAACAGGAAAGGGTGTCCCTATGAGGCATGTTCCAGTCATGGGTCCTCATGATGCAATAAAAAAAGGAATTCCACCTCTATGCTGACGACACGCAAATCTACCATTCCTCCTCCGACCTCTCTACCACCTTCCTAACCCAGTTATCTGACTGTCTCTCTGCTGTAACTACCTGGATGTCTCAGCGCTTCCTGAAACTCAACATCTCCAAATCCAAGCTCATCATCTTTCCTCCTGCCAATGTTGCTATCCCAATATCTTCCTCTTGATTGACAACATCACTCTCCTGTCACCCAAGTCCGCTGTCTTGGAGTCATCCTTGAATCAGCCCTCAGCTTTACCCCTCATATCCAGTCCCTCACCAAATCCTGCCACTTCCTCCTCCGCGAAAATCCGTCCCTTTCTCTCTCAGGAAGCAACCAAAATCCTGGTCCATTCACTCATCATTTCTCGTTTTATCTATTGCAACCACCTTCTCACTGGCCTTCTGGACTTTCTCATTGTTGACCTTCAAACCATATAGAATGCTGCGGCTAGCCTCATCTTCCTCTCCCACCACACCTCTTCCGCTTCTCCTCTGCGTAAATCCCTTCAAATCTTCCTGTCCATTTCAGAATTCAGTTCAAGCACCTTGAAGACAATGACAGTAGGCTGGAGACGGTGAATGACCTTGCTGCAATTGTTAACCGTCTGGAGGTGGGGAATAATATAGCTTTATTCACGTGGATCAGACGAGGTGTGCATCGGTTATAACAAGAGGAGAGAGCCTCAGTAAAGAGATGAAAGTAGAATGGGAAGGATTTCTTATAATAGCAGGTTGTCATACATGGGCAGCACGGTGGCTCAGTGGTTAGCACTTCTGCCTCACAGCACTGGGGTCATGAGTTCAATTCCTGACCATGGCCTTATCTGTGTGGAGTTTGTATGTTCTCCCCGTGTTTTCGTGGGTTTCCTCCGGGTGCTTCTGTTTCCTCCCAGATTCCAAAAACATACTGGTAGGTTAATTGCCTGCTATCAAATTGACCCTAGTCTGTGTGTGTGTGTGTGTTAGGGAATTTAGACTGTAAGCTCTAATGGGGCAGGGACTGATGTGAGGGAGTTTTCTGTACAGTGCTGCGGAATTAGTGGCGCTATATAAATTGATGATGATGACACCAACCAGGTGATTTACAGTTCTCTAATGCATTAATAGCTTGCTATGTCAGCAGGGGCAGGCTGGGCTGGGGGAAATCTGCCCCCACTGGCCAGTCCAACAGTGGGTTATTTTGGGCTGGGTCACTGGACCACCTCCATTTTTTTCCTTTAAAATAGGCTGTTGAGTTGAGACTTGTCCCCAGGCCAAAATTTGTTGTCAGTACAGCAGAATTCACATCCTCCATGATGTCATTTCCCTTATAGTTGGAAGAGGAGGAACATTAAAAGGTGAATACTGAAAACAGATCTCCCATATAATTTTGTATATGAAGAATTAAAAATCTTAAGAATTTCAATTGATTTCGAAATCATTCCCCGGTGGATGCCCTCAGGGAAATCACAGACACCTCCCTTAATGTGTTTCTCAGTTTGCCAGCAACCATTGTTGATGCTTTGATAATGTAGTAACGCTCCACCACTCCATCATAGGGCTCTGTCTCCTGATAACAATAACACAACTTCCCAGTTCTGTATAAATGTCTTTTTCCACAAATGGACCTCTGTTATATACTAGAATGTGTACGCCCATCTGTTCAGATGAAGTCACAGTGTAAAAACATCTGACACACCTTCTGTGATTTCTTTCCCACCACGGGTTTCGCCGGTTGCCAGAAATACATCGTCATTGACTGCTCCTACTGAGTCCTCTTGGCCAAGCCAGCCACTTACCAACTAAGAGGGTCAACTGAGCCCCTTCGTGGTGCCCCGGATGTAGAAGGTTAGACAGCCTATGTGGATCAATCAAGGTTTGCTCTACCAACCGCTGTTGATGTCAGTATCGCATGTTAGCATGAAAATAAAGTTTCTTGGGTAACATTTTCTCAAAGTGTTTAATTTTTTTGCTATGAATGTTGTTGAGAGGGGTGAATTATATATGGAGGGGTAGGGGGTGAATTGGCTAATAGGTAATTGGTGACCCTGAGTGCATGGCAGCAATCGTTCAGTAAAATACATAAAATTAGTTAGGTTCAACATGCCAGGAATTTGTAAAACCAATATAACACAGAATTAGCAAAGTAGTATGGACTAGAAAGTTAAGATGTTTAAAAAATATAATAATTTATCAGTAATACTTTATTTAGTTCATTATTCATGGCTTAAATGGGGCGCTGGGACCTGGGGGGTGGGGCGCTGGGACCTGGGGAGGCGCTGGAACCTGGGGGGGCGCAGCTCCGGCAGCATTTAAGATTTCCTCTTACATTTTTTTTTTTTACTATCGATTACTTGCACCCGTAGTGATGTGATGCACAGGGGGGGCAGTGGTGTGATGCACAGTGGGGGCAGTGGTGTGATGCACAGTGAGGACAGTGGTGTGATGCACAGGGGGGGCAGTGGTGTGATGCACAGTGGGGGCAGTGGTGTGATGCACAGGGGGGGCAGTAGTGTGATGCACAGGGGGGGCAGTGGTGTGATGCACAGTGGGGGTAGTGGTGTGATGCACAGGGGGGGCTGTGGTGTGATGCACAGTGGGGGTAGTGGTGTGATGCACAGTGGGGGCAGTGGTGTGATGCACAGTGGGGGTAGTGGTGTGATGCACAGTGGGGGTAGTGGTGTGATGCACAGGGGGGGCTGTGGTGTGATGCACAGTGGGGGCAGTGGTGTGATGCACAGTGAGGACAGTGGTGTGATGCACAGGGGGGGCAGTGGTGTGATGCACAGTGGGGGCAGTGGTGTGATGCACAGTGAGGACAGTGGTGTGATGCACAGGGGGGGCAGTGGTGTGATGCACAGTGGGGGCAGTGGTGTGATGCACAGGGGGGGCAGTAGTGTGATGCACAGGGGGGGCAGTGGTGTGATGCACAGTGGGGGTAGTGGTGTGATGCACAGGGGGGGCTGTGGTGTGATGCACAGTGGGGGTAGTGGTGTGATGCACAGGGGGGGCTGTGGTGTGATGCACAGTGGGGGCAGTGGTGTGATGCACAGGGGGGGCTGTGGTGTGATGCACAGGGGGGGCAGTGGTGTGATGCAAAGTGGGGGCAGTGGTGTGATACACAGGGGGGACAGTGGTGTGATGCACAGGGGGGGCAGTGGTGTGATGCACAGGGGGGGCAGTGGTGTGATGCATGGGGGGGCTGTGGTGTGATGCACAGGGGGGGCTGTGGTGTGATGCACAGGGGGGGCAGTGGTGTGATGCACAGGGGGGCAGTGGTGTGATGCACAGGGGGGGCTGTGGTGTGATGCACAGTGGGGGCAGTGGTGTGAAGGGAGGGCAGTGGTGTGATGCACAGTGGGGAACAGTGGTGTGATGCAAAGTGGGGGCAGTGGTGTGATGTACAGGGGGGGGCAGTGGTGTGATGCACAGGGGGGCAGTGGTGTGAGGCACAGTGGGGGCAGTGGGGTGATGCACAGGGGTGGCAGTGGTGTGAGGCACAGTGGGGGCAGTGGTGTGATGTACAGGGGGGCAGTGGGGTGATACAGAGGGGGGGGCAGTGGTGTGATGAAGGGACATGCTGGGGCTGTCTATTCGGATTACTTGTCATTTCCATTTGGACCAATAAAGGAAGGAAGATGCCCATTGCTTTTAACAAGTACATAATACATAGACTAATTGTGTTTTTTATTCAGAAATCTATCACCTGGATACCTCCCATCTAGAAATCCTGTGTTTGCCCCTGGGCAGCAGCGGAGTCTGGACTGTGTTCTGCAGCAATCATCGCTGCATCTGGACCGCTGGAGGAGGTAAGGGTTATCTTATCTTTTTTTCTTTTACACAAGGCAAGTGTGTGAGGGTCTGGGAAGTGGGTATTTTGTGTGTGCAAAATTCTCTAGGGTGCTGAGAAACCTTGCACCAGCCAAGAGGGGCATAGCCGCAAAGTTAAATAAGGGGGACAGCAGAATGTGATTAAGGGGATCAGTGTGTGCTGCAAGGGGCAGAGTGTGCTGCAGTGGGTGGCGGTGTGCTCTGCAGTGGGGGGCAGTGTGTCCTGAAGGGGGACAGCAGATTGGGCTGTAAGGGGGTAAGTATGATGAAAGGAGACTGAGTGTGCTGCAAGGAGGACATTGTGTTGAGGGACAGAGTATGATGGAGGGGTACAGTGTGCTGTAAGTGGCACAGTGTCCTGAGGGGCAGTGTGTGATGGAGGGGAGGATAGTGTGATAAAGGGCACAGTGTCTTGAGGGGGCCGTGTGATAAGGGGCACAGTGATTTGATGGCTGGGGTGAAGAGGGTCATGAATTGGCCACTGGGTGTTATGAGACATTTATTTATACATCCTTTTCACTAATGTTATAAATTGGCAAGTGGAAGGTATGCGGGGGAGCTAAGGTGGATGATGAATTGGCTGTGAGGAATGAATTGAAAGGTGATGAATTAACTTGGGAAGATGGTGATGAAATTGCCAGGGGCATCATGAATTGGTCACTGGGGTGTGATGAAATGGCTGTTGGGGGGGAATTATCTCTGTGTTGTTTGGCGTTCATGAGGATAAAGTTAAACGACAATAAAGCTACAAGAACAAGCAAGAACAGGTAAGAGAATCTGTCTAAATTTGTTTGCTGGATAATAATTCTGAATGATTTGAGGGAGGGGGGCACTAGGGGTGTATTAGCCTAGGGCGGCCAAAACCCTTAATCAGGCCCTATATATAAGCAAAACATTATTTTTGGATGTATGTTGTTAATGCCATATATACAACTGTGAAAGGTAACACTACTAGTTACTGTTGTATTATGCACCTGACACCTGTAACTTTAACAGTATATTTTATTTGTAAATGAAACAAACAAGCGTTAAATCACTATATATTTGGAACATACCCCTATTTAATGATTCTAGGTTTTAATATTGCAATATAAAACAAATGGTTGTGTGTTGAGCCGTTTAGGCTACAACATGGTGCAAAAGTGTAAAATGTTGATACTACTGATATAATTTAAAAAATAGCACAGACAATAATAAATGTTATTCCAAGCCACCGTTAGTAGAAAGCTTAAGTGCTATCAGGTGTCTAAAATCTTTGCGTCCTAAATTGACAGGGAATAAATGCTGTAATGAAGACCACCCAGCAGAAAGCAACGTTTAATCATGCCGCTTACACCAAATAGTCAAGACTTCACTCTAGCGTTTGATTAATGGCCTCTTACCCAGTGATTGGGCTATTTATGCAGTCAGCTGGAGCATAGCCTGGGCACAATGTCAGGGTACAGATGAGCTGACAGCTTCTGATGTCCATTATTACACTCGCTAATCCATATTTACTATAGCAGACTCATCTTAATAATTTTGATCGTCTGATAAGCAGATAAATAACGGAAAAGAACCTTATGTAACAAACTTTGGAATGTACAATAATAAAAGCAGAAGTGTCATGAAGGATAAACCTCCTGAGGATGCACGTAGGCAATGTATATTAATGTCGTGCTGAGGTTATATAGTTTATATGGCTATATATTTTATTCTTTTTATATATTGATATATATGTATATGTAAGAGAAGATCTTGCAGTAAAACCTGATTTAAATATCATTATAGCACGTCTATTGTTAATGCTGTGGTTTTGATGGATACCTTTTTCTATTAAAGACTAGGGGCCTGATTCATTAAGGAACGCAAAACAAGCGCAATGTGATTTCTTTTAAAACCGCACGTAATTTGGGCATTCGCACGTCTGAATTCAACTAGGAGCAGATCTGAAGAAATGTCTCTTTTTGAACACGGGTCTAGGTGCGCTCTGCTCTGATAGACACAACACACTGCAGGATGCGTCCAATAGGTATGTGGAATATAAAGTCCCAAAAGAACACACAGAAAAAAAAAAGTATTCAGCTTATGTCACCTGTCAATAATACGGTCATTAATGACAAAACATAAACAAGAAATCATTTTTTAGAGCTTCCCCCCATAAACACATGTACAAGGATGCTATGAATGTCTACTGTACATGAAATGCATTTTTACAGTCGCTCCTGATTGCAGACACGTGTTCCAGAATACATACGTGACTGTAATCACTAGTAATCAGCACTTACACCCGGCCTGTAGCTGATGCAAGAGATACAACAGAAAATCCCGTAGCTTAGAGATGTCCAAAGCTTGAATCTGACGCTGCTGCATGCGCTCCAGCTTGGCACGCCCTTACCGTGCACTGACTGCGCGAATACGCCCAGTCCCCTCCCTGTTTTGCTCCTGAAACTGTAGGTGGTCGTAAGGGTCCTTTGCCCCCGAAAATGAATTGTATGTTTCTGCGCTGACTGTCGTACAGAATAACACATTTGTTTTATGAATTGATAATTATAGGGTATAATTGTATATTATATTTATTATACAATTGTTACTTTTTCAAGCCATATATTGTTTTATCTGTTCATTCATTTATCTAATTCTGCTTTGTATAAATAATGTGAATTTCTTTACTGTTTTACTATTTATTTTTTTTAAAGTAACTTTTTTAGTACTTTTGCTTATTACCTAAGGGTGTCACATGTCTACAATCTCATTGACCAGCTATTATAAAACAGCAGCCCGCCCTCAACAAGCCATCCCTACCCTTAGTCTGTATTGTAAACCAAAATGAGCCGTGAATGGGGAAGTGCCTTGATTCCTGTCAGGGATGTCCGGACATGGAGCCACATCAGGGAACCGCTGCCCTGAGTTCTGCAAGGAGCTGCCAAGTTTGCCCAACGACGACCCACCAGATATATATAAATATCCCATTTGCTTTTCCACATTTTAATTTTGCATTTGAATTATTACTGATAACATGTCTCCCAACGTGCCAATTTAGGCGGCACAGTTCAGATTTGAGGGCTCCATCCCACCATCCCGATTGGAACAGTTCTGTCGCAATCAAAGGAAAGTTGGCAAGTATTACCTCTCATGGCTGCTCTGCATGGCAGTGGCTTCAAAAGCACTATGCACGGTCCCATCATGATGTGGCCACACCCTTCATGCACTGGCCACGCCCCCTGTCTCAAGGACCGGTGCTAGGGTCCTTGGCACCCTAGGCACACTTTCACATCCGCCCCCCCCCCCCCTCCCAGGCACACTTTCACATCCGCGCCCCCACCCTCCCCACGTCTTTCCGTACCTTTACTTGCCGCCATAAAGCTGCTCCGTCTTCTCCCCTCCACTCACTGACACTGTCGGGCCGTGATAATGATGTCACGCACGACAGTCAATGAGGGGAGGAGACAGAGCAGAGAGGCGGCGGTGGTGATCCATAGCCCCTCCCCCCCTCCCCGTGGATTTGTCGTAAGCTGTGTGGCGGCCGTGGAAGGTATGGTCAGCGGTCGCCGCATAGTTTTAAAGTCATTTTTATTCTGTGGCGCCCTCCAGAGCCCGGCGCCCTAGGCAACTGCCTAACCTTGCCTAATGGGAGCACCGGGCCTGCCTGTCTCGATGTCACCTGCCGATATGTTGAGATGCTTATATTACAATTTATTACACTATTTTGCACCCCACCATTCCTATCCTTTGCATTCTCTAATGTATATGTAAAAGTTCCCACACCTTGACATGTTCGGAGGTACGAGTCTGCTGTGTGTGGAAAGAAAACTTTTACCACAATGACAACATTATATCAAAAATATATTCCTTTATCTTTAGCTTCTCAAACATAAAATGTTCTTTTTTTAGCTCCTTTACACAAATCACCTTGCATCTTTAAATGTGAATCACACCAACATTTACTAGTATATGTAACCGAAACGGGAATAATAAGGGCCACATTTATGACATGTTATCACTATCACTCAGCGCTTACACCCACCCTGTAGCTGGAGCAAGTTACGGCTAAATCCTGGGCGCACTCTTACTGTAAATTGCCTTCGCTATTTCTCACCTTCCCACCCACCTACCACCCCCTGCAAATCGTAGGCAGTCGGAAGTATCAGTTGTGTGGGAACATAAATTGCGTGCGGTTGCGTTCACTGACGTAAATGTAATTTTCACGCACGCCCAGTGCGATTACATGTAAGATTTTAACGCTCTGCCTCGCCCGTTTTCAAATTCGTAATTGAGGACCTAGTGCTGGTTGCATTTTACCATAACAGAGACCATATTGATAAGTCTATGCTATGGTAAAATATCACCTATAGGGGGAATTCAATTAGACGAGGTGTCTCTGGAACGTCTGTGAGACAGAAATCTCTGCTCATTTTTCCTCACACCTCTATGAAAAAAGAGCGGAGATTTCTACCGTAATTACCTGCGATGTCCACGAGCCACATCGACAGCAATTTAATTCCCCCCGCAGATTCCTATATATGAGAATGCCGTAATTTTGCAACAAGCAGCAATAAAAGTTACACTAAACAGATACAAGCGGAAAATATCACTTGTATCTTACTGTGAGAGAAAGAATCATTGCATTTTGAAATGCTCTGAGTGACACTCCCTCACCTATAGGTGGCGCTATGTACTTTACTATCAATGCATGTAGATAAACAGCACCTTTAAAATCAGAAGCAGCAGCAGATGTAAAGGAAGGAGGTCATACACAGCATGCTGAAGGGAAGAGGCATCATGGGAAATAAAGTCAAAATTCATTTTTTAATGAAGAAAATTGGAAAGCTTAAAGTGCATGTGTCACCTACACAGCGGTTAGGATGGCAACCCATATTCATTAATAAGGAATTGTCTTTGTGTTGTCACTAGCTCCTTGTGCAGTTATATGTTGTATCTTCATTAAATCAGAGGAGATTATCTGATAACAAAGTGAAGTGTTCAGTTATACCCAACAACCAACCCATACCTCCCAACTGTCCCCATTTCAGCTGGACAGTCCCGATTTTAGGGCTCTGGAAAGGGAAGGTATCTAGTGGGCAGCCTAGTGCTGTAAAGCACTAAGCACCCCTCTGGGGGTGTGGCCACCCCCCCCAAAGTATTATTACCACGCCCACACCGTGATGTGGCCCCACCCCCTGTCCCGCTGCCAGGGACAGACATGTTGGGTGGTATGAATCCCTTCTCAGCTTTGATAGACTGCATAAAATTTAGACATTGAAAGTAAATTTCTTATGGGTTGTTACCCATATTTGCCAACTCTCCTGGAATGTCCGGGAGACTCCCAAAATCCTGGCAGAGTAGGGCATCCTCCAGCATCTGCCCACATCCTAGTGACGTTGCGATTAGAGCCGTCATGACGAGATTCTCAGAGAATCGGGTCATTTTGGCCTCAAACATAATGTGATTTTCCAAGCCCCGCCGCCTCCATCCATATACCCCACCCCAATATCAAAAGTAGGCAAGTACGTTGTTACCGTACATGAGCACAGTTAAGGACCACCTATTGAGCATCCCAACTGTCCTGAATTAGGTGGGATAGTCCTGATTGCAGGGGACTGTCCCACCAAAAAGAACTTTAGTACCTATTCAGGGACACCACGTTGAAGGGGTGTTTTTATGGGAGGGGAAGAAGGCGGCTCAATGCTTCTCGCCAATCAGCGGCGTCCGCACTCTGCCCCCGATCTTGCATCACAAATATTGGGAGGAGCCTATTGCGGCTGAGAGACGTAAGCTACAGTGATAACAACTGCAGGCCCTCCAATAAAACAGCAGTAACAGCGACTGCGTCTTAACATAAGTCATTTTACAGAGTGTTGGTGAAGGGCCCCTTTAAGCTTTCTGTGTTAACTTAAAATTTTAAATGAATAACATAAATCCTTTAATTACTAAGTATACATTACCGTGGCAAGGCAATAAAAATGCAGATCAACTACAGCTTGTAAGTTTACATTTCATTCTTTTTTAGGGGCCTTTCTGCTGTAAAGTTGTTTTTAATTAAAATTTCAAACTCAACAGATGTCCTGCAATCATTGTGCAATTTCTCTCCTTGTTTGTTACTCCCGTGAACATTCACTGGCGATTGGGTTAAACCCTCTCTGCGCGGCTTGTTGAAATATGTCCTCCGCTCCTCTCTAGACGGGAACACTTACTTAACACATTCAGCCTTAAAATATCTCAGAGTACAGAAGCCCCGAGTGTTCTGCGGAGAAATCCATTTATGCCTCTTATGGTAATCATTTTAAACAACTGCTAAGTTATCAATAATACGCTAAGCTAACATGGTCAGAGTGTTTCAGAGAGCTGTAAAACGAGTAAGATTTATTTAGTGCTGAAAAGAGTTTGCAAAGGAAAAAATGTGAAGCTAAAAACCTCAAAATGTAAGGTAGGGCTCTCCGAAGCCAGCGATCCTGTCCAAACTCATAATAAATGACTAACACAGGTGCCCCGTTATATTTTTCTACAGATTTACAGCAGAACATAGAGCGGCTTCAAGGAATAAGACATGTTTTCTGTGAAACAACGGTCATTAGCAGCTCCGTGCTCTGAAAAAACCATCAGACATTATCCCCGAGACTGATTTATCAAGTGAGGCGAGGGTGTGTGTGTGTGTGAGGCGAAGGCCTGATATAAAGGCGTTGGTTGTCTGTGGGATCACGCACAATATGGATGGCTCAATTGAGAATGTCATATGTTTTGTGTGTTATTATCTGTCCATGTCCGTCTTCAAGGGCTGAGCTGCTTGTACGCCATTTCGTTAAGCATCACCAATTTATTTTTTTGGGTGAAGAGGTCCATTCACCGGAGCCTGTTTCTTAAACTTGGAATGAGTTGTACTTTAATAAAAAAACAAACAACAAAAAAACCCAGACCCCGTTATCATTAAAATATATTTCTTCTTTCCTGATGTACAGTATAACAATCATTGTAAGCTGAGAGGACCGATAAGCTGCGCCCATTAGAGTGGACACTTAGAACTTTAGAACATAGTAGAATATCTATATCTTCCCTCATTTGCATAAAATTCTACTTGTATAAAGGATTAGTTGCCCCTACCACATCCACATTCATATTCAGTTATTCTTTATTCATATAAAAATAACATTTTTATAACATAACTAATAGGTCTAGAAAGGTTTTGCCCTAATACACTTAATATTGTTTCATTTAAAAAAAGCTTACAGCCAGGACTGGATTGGCAACTTGGATTCACAACTTGGGCATTTGCCGGAAGGGCCAATGTGTCTTAGACTATGGCAGCGGTTCCCAAACTGTGCACTGTGGCTACCTGGGGGGATCCCACAGAGGTGCCGCGGCCAGGACCGGTGGTAAGCAAGGTGGAGGGCTACTTGGTAATTATTTGGTGTCTTGAAAAAATTATGGTCAAACTGAGAAAATTTAGGATCCACTAGACTATGGGGTATATTTATCAACCCCTCTAAAAAGGAAAAGTGGAGCTGTTGCTCGTAGCAACCAGTCACATTCTAGCTATCCCTTTCTAGAGTGTCCTAGATAAATGATCGCTGCAATCTGATTGGTTGCTATGGGCAATACCTCCACTTTTCCTTTTTAAAAGGTTTGATAAAGCTACCCATTTATATAGTCATAGTGCTTAGGGGTTAATGTATCAAACGTTCTAAAACGGCAAGTGGAGGCGTTTCCCGTAGCAACCTCCCAGATTCTATCTATCAATTACCTTGTACATTCTAGATAATGATCGCTAGATTCTGAATGGTTGCTATGGGCAACACCTCCACGGTTCATTTTTAGAAGGCTTAATACATTTACCCCTTGGCCTCTGTGCAAGCAGGGTACAGAGGTGCCGGTAAACTGCTTTTTAAATGGTAAAACTATTGGTGCAGCATGCAAGTAAATTGCAACTAACATGCACAAAACGAGCCGTCAGGAACACATATCCGACACTTAAATGAAACAAATCACCTGCGTCCACTTAGTTTAATATTAAACTCTGAGACCAACAAGCAGAACACTTCTATAATAAGACTACATGTAATGGTAAACAGAAAGGCACACGGTGAGCTGTGACTGCTTAGTCTAAAACTGACCATATAACCTCAGGCTGGCAGCAATTATCCGGAAAATTCATGTATGTAGTAGACACAGTGATGTGACCGGTCAGCTCTGGCATGTCCAGGGGGAAATTGCAGGTGTTTAAAACCCCCCCTTGACCTGAGAAATATTGTCCAAAAGAAGTTTAGAATATAGGTTTACAAAAAAAGTGTGTAGACTACACCACAGTACCATTCATATACAGCAGAAGTAAGTGTACTTGGTATTATATGTATGTATGTATATATCAAAATATGACGTAGCATTTGAAAAAAATAAGTGAAGATAAAATAGCATCCACGAAAATCTTGTGCTTGTCCTGTTGATAGTTCCTTTTTTACTATACTTTTCATATTTAGAAACCGCCCTCTAAAGATCTAACATAGTAACATAGTTGATGAGGTTGAAAAAAGACACCAGTCCTTCAAGTTCAACCTATTTTGGATCTCCTGCCATCCTGCACTTATATTTGAAATTGATCCAGATTAAGTAACTGCCAATCTGTTTCAATTGTGAAAATCCCCCCAGACCCAATATTGCAGTCCTATATTTACCCTATATCCACTACTATCCTTCATTTTAATTAACGGTCGTATCCCTGGATACACTTTTCCGCAAACAATTTGTCTAACCCTTTCTTAAACATATCTATTGAATCTGCCATCACAACCTTCCCTGGCAGTGAATTCCATATCTTGGCTGCCCTTACTGTAAAGAATCCCTTCCTTTGCTGGTTGTGAAATTTCCTCTCCTCTAACCTTAGGGGATGACCACGTGTCCTGTGTATAGTCCTTGGGGTAAAAAGTTCCCATCAAAGTTCTCTGTATTGACCCTTAATGTATTTGTACATAGTGACCTGCTCTTGTCATTGCTGAATGCAGAAGCAGCCTTATGCACAGATATATTTAATTTTTTTGTTTCACTCTATTATATATTTCACCTTTAAAGAAATAGTTCGCCTTTGTGGATATTTTGTTTTATTTATAGTTCAATGCAATAGACCCTCAGGGACTAATTATTTATTAACAGTGTTATGTAGTGCCTACATATTATGCAGAGAGTATTTAATCATTCACATCTGCACAATCTATATTCCCTACTACATGAACACACATGGGTTAATGTTGTCAGAAGCCTATTAACCAGGATGTCTTTGGAGTGTGGGAGGAAACCAGAGCGCCACGCAAACATGGGAAGAACATACAAACTGAACACTTATAGCGCCCTGGTTGGAATGCTAACCAAAGTGCTACCCTGCTGCCCATAACTTCTTTTGAAAATACAAACCCTTACACTGTTGTCTAGATACATTCTATTGTAAAGTGTATCTAACCAAATCTGACAGAAATGAAGACCCCTCTCTGTTTAATCTATCAGTCACGAGAGACCTATCTATCTCAATATAGAGTTTGAAGAAAAAAATAATCAGATATGGTCCAAGTGGCTTAATTGCAATTACATGTCCTAAATGTAGTACAATATGTGGAAAATCGAATACCTAAATAAGTTACATAACTAAAGTTCTGAGTGCCCAGCAGTATGGACAGAAGGAATAACACCCGTAACACAGGGGAATCTATAATGAAAAAGGATTTGGGAGTGCTCGTAGACAGTAGACTTAGCAATGGTGCTCAATGTCAAGCAGCAGCTGCAAAGGCAAATAATGTACTAGCATGCATAAAAAGGGGCATAGATGCAAGGGAAGACAGTGTAAGTTTACCACTATATAAATCATTGGTAAGACCTCATCATGAATACGGAGTACAGTTCTTTATTAAAAAAAAGATATTTTGGAACTAGAGAGGGTTCAGAGAAGGGCGACAAACTTGATAGAGGGTATGGAGTCATTATGTTATGAGAAAAGGTTAGCCAGTTTAGGCATGTTTAAGAGCAGATATGAATACTTTGCTCAAATACATTAAGGATCAATACAGAGAACTTTCATGGGAACTTTTTACCCTAAGGACCATACACAGGACACGTGGTCATCCCCTAAGATTAGAGGAGAGGAAGTTTCACAACCAGCAAAGGAAAGGGTTCTTTACAGTAAGGGCAGTCAAGATATGGAATTCACTGCCAGGGAAGGTGGTGATGGCAGATTCAATTAATATGTTTAAAAAAGGGTTAGACAAATTTATAGCAAAAAAGAGTATCCATGGTTACAACCATTAATTAAAATGAAGGACAGTAGTGGATCCAGAAATAGGACTGTAATATTGGGTCAGGAGAGATTTCTTTCCTAATTGAAACAGATTGACGTTTGCTTTATCTGGATCAATTTCAAATATAAGTGAGGGAATCGCAGGAGATGAACTTGATGGACTGTTGTCTTTTTTCAACCTTATCAACTATGTTATAATTGGAATTAAGGCCCTTTGACCATATCTATTTACATTTTTGTTCGTACTGTCTCCTGAGATATATATATGTCTCTTGTGACTGATAGTTTCAATCGACAACCCTATCCAATTTTGAAAACACGGACCGTCTTCAGCCAACCAGGATCGTGCATTTCAATAATTCCAGCTGAGTCTTGTGACATATATCATGGCACATACAGTATATATTTATTATCCCTAAGTGTTTTTCACTTTTGCCCTATTTTTTGGATAATTTTCCACTGTTTCCCACTGTTCCATTATGTTGTCTCTTATATGCCCCATTCCCCAGATCTAGGTGATGTGCCCCTGAGGGTCCCACCTTGCTTCCCCTCTCGAAGATCCTCCATGATTGATAACGATTCAGCATCCCGAAGCTTCTGTGGATTCCAGTTTTGCGGCGTAGGGGGATCCTGGAACCTAGACCCTGTTAGAGTCTTCTGGCAGCCCTGTACCCGATTTGGACACTTGTTTTTTACATTTCGTGTGTCTGCATGCATGGTACAAGTTCCAGAAAATATATTCCCAAATTAAACCAGCAAGGACTATTTTGTGAAATGATTAAACGCTATCTGACTGTTATTAACATACTGTAACTACTTTACGTGTTTATAACGTTTTGTTGGATTACTTGTGTCTCTCCACTTCTGGCCAAAGGCATTACAAAACTACAGCGTTACTTCATTTGTATTAACCAATCATGGGGATAAAGCCCCTTTTATAAATGGAGCATTGAAACTGTAAAACAATATTATGTTGTTTTGGCGCCGAGCACAATAAATACACGCATGTCATCAGATACTATTATTAGGCAGTCCGCACTGCGCTTGCAGAAATTGCATTCATCATTTAAATTTTTTTTACTCATTGGAATTTAAACTGAGAGTGGACATTTACTTAGTTTTGAAGCCTGTCAAGGAAAAATAAAAAAAAAGTCAAACCAAAAAAAATGGAATAAATGATACTGTTAAGTTACTAAATTCATCAGTCATCCACTCCAAAACATTTGCAGTTGATTATAGTGTTGAGAGTTGGCAAAGACTCACAAAGTTTTTTTTTTTTCTTGTATGAGATCCACAATTGTGAGCCAAAGTGAGGGGGAATAATAACAACCATTTCTGAAACATGGGTCCAGATAAAATTGCTTCCGTGTAAAGAGAAAAATTATAAATCACTGGTCAAAAGATTGCCCCTATACTACCCGAGGTTCAATGTCTTCTTTGTAAGACACTATTTCTATTAATGGTCTGTTGTCCGTTAAATTCTGACTGTATGGGTAGGCACCAACTTCACATAATATAGTTGTGTCTTTGTTATGAGAATGAGGTGTCAGAAACATGAGCTGGGACGTACGTTTCAGAAAAGATACCTTGTTCGGGGCTGGTTATTATCAGATGGTTCTAGAGCTGCCCACTCAGTGTGGAATGGCCAAAGAAAATGTTGGATAGGTTCTTCTTGGAGTGAGTATTGATTTTTGATAGTCTTTGCTTTTATTTATGGAAAAAAAAGATGTATTCATGGAATCGGGATTGTAGCTCGGCCAATAAGGATTTAACATAAAAGTCCAATTTTGAATAAGTTTTACTACAGACGTTAGAGAGACAGGAAATGGCATCTTCTGCCGTCCAATGGTTCTGTTTTACTAATTTTCAGGCCAGCCGACAGCTTTGCTTAAAAAAGAAAAGGAAAGCCAATATTTGACATAATTCATCTGAATGGCTGAGTATTACTGAAGAGAACAATATAAAGGGGAATCAGTGTTGGAAGTGGGGGTGTATATGGTGGTATGCCATACCGCCACTCCTCCTATTGCCTTTGTTATAAACCTTTCCACTCGCTTACATTCCCATTACATTTTTCAAATTTCTAAATTTCCACTTCGACCACTGCCTGGAATACCATCATGCTCCCTTTAAATCACCTGTCCTGGTATAGAATCAGTGCTTCTCTAAGTAAGCAGACAGAGAGTGACTGACAGCTTTGCAGGAATGCATTGTGTACATTGTTGGAATCAGACATGAGGCAGTGATGTCGAATTAATCTAAATGACTTCATTCCCAGCTGTTTGACCTGCACTGGATTCCATTAAGGCCCTGATGTGGGGGGTGTGTCAACTGTCTTTAATAGTTTGGGAAGGTAAAATTGTATGTTTTAACAGAAATGTAGTGGAATGTCAGGATAACACTGAACAATGTGTTTTACATTTAATTTTCTAGCAGGCAATATATGCTTAGAGGCATTAATATTCAGATCACATGATGTGAGACAGAATACAAGGAAGGAATGTTCAATGTTCTTTACATTTGTGGCATGTGGACAGCAGTTAGCGATAGCTTGACATCAGTTCATTAGTTCAGCTCTATGACCTACCTCCCACATAGCCTTATTCTGCCAAATATAAAGCATATAAAAATTAGTGACAATGGTGATAAGTGTCCCAGTAGCACCGACTAGTCATTATCTCAGCCAGGGACAGACCTCTTCCTTTGCCCTACACTACTTGAATCAACTGACCCTCCCCACTACCTCATTACTTGTCCCAAACATACCTCTACAACACCTAATACACTTCGTCCACCGATCTCACATCACATTCACCTATCTACTTTCATACTAGGCGATTTCAACATTTCCGCTGATAACTCCATTGCCTTTGCCAGCACAAAACTTCTGTTGCTTACTTCCTCGTTTGGTCCCTGCCAGTGGACTTCATCTCCCACCCTCAGCGATGGACACTCCCTTAATCTTATCTTTCCCCCCTTCTGCTCCATCTCTAGTTTTTCCAGCTCGACTTTCCCACTCACTGGCAACAATTTCCTTTCCTTCACCTTACCTCATGCACCCATATCCACAAAATACAAACCTCAACAATGGCACATCAACAAGACCCACTACCGGTAGAAGCACTCCAGCACTGCGGCGTACCGCTGGAGAAAATGTCATTACACTAATACAGAATTCCTTCACTATAAATTAATGCTTTAATTTTCCAACAGTGACTTACCAAGCAAAGCTGCTTCACTTATCTAATATCCACCCAGTCTCCTAACTCCGAACAAATCTTTGCCAGCTTTGACTCTGCACACCCAAACTCCTTTCCTTTCCTCCCCCACAGCGCAGTAAGTTAACACCTACTTAAAAGACAAAATATCTCTTAATGCCTGACCCCAAATGCCCAACCCACCTACTCCTTAATACACCCTCAGTTAATTTACCTTTGTAACTATGGATGAAGGATCTGTACTCATTGTGTTACTCATCTCATCGCACAGCCTGGACCTCACCCACTCACTGCATGTCCACATCGAGCCCACCTCTTCAACCTTTATCTCTCTACTGGCACTTACCCATCTTCCTTTAAGCACAAGCTCACGATACCAATTATAAAGAGAAAATCTCTTGACCCAGCCTCTTTCTCCCACTACCAACCTATTTCTCTCTTCCGCTTCAATTGGTGGTTGCTCATGTGTTCAACCACCTGTCTTGCTTTCTCATTTCTCGCTCCCTTCTCAACTCTCTGCACTCAGGCTCTGCTCCCAACATTCCACTGAGACTACTCTCACAGCAATTCTGAGGGTCACATCCAAACGCATCCTCTGCCGTTTTCATCATTGATCACCCTCTTCTCCTGCTCATCCTTCACTCCATTGGCCTTTATGACACAGTTCTTTCCTGGTTTACTTGTTACTATCCAACCACTCCCCCTGGTCTTTACACATGACCCATCCTCCCCTCCACTCCCATTATCACTTGGGGTTCCACAAAGCTCTATTCTCAGCCCTCAGATTTCCTCATTCTACACCTCTTCCCATTGTGAACTAATTAAATCATTGCGCCTCCAGTACCACCTTTACACAGACAACACTTAAATCTACCTCTCTTCCCTTTGACCCTTTCCCCTTCTCTGTTATTTTGTGCGACAAACTGTCTCTTTTCTATTTAGACATGGATGTACCAATGTTACCTAAGGTTCAACATGTCCAAAACAGAGCTCATAACCTTCTCTACTTTGAGAGTCACTACCTCCCCTCAAATCTCCCTCTGTATCGACAACACCATCATTTCCTCAGTCTCCCAAACCTGCTGCCTTTGTGTCACCCTTGTCCCTGCTCCCTCCTCACTACTATCTTTTTCACAATCTCCATCACTATCACTTTCACCAATGAAATGTTGCTACAATACGCTATTTTCTTACTCAGGATACACTTATCCATTTTCTTACCCCCTGTCTCGACTACTGCAACCTCCTCCTATCTGGCACTCCCCTCACCCATTTCTCTTCACTTCAATCCATCCTAAATGCAGTGACAAGACTGATCTTCCACTATCGCAGTTAAACATCCACAGAACCACTCTACGAATGTCTACACAGGCTCCTTGTGGCGGATAAGGTGGAGGGGAGGGGCACGATTGGGGCAAAAGTAAATATATGTATTTTAAGGTGCCAGGAGGAGCAGACCTCTAGTTCAGACGGGGTGCTGTAATGGAGTTTAACCCTGTGTATGGTGTAATTTCAGGGTTACTCACACATGCCGTTGCAGTAGACCAGTTCTGGAGAACTGGTGGGCACTTGAGGTAAGGTTCAAAATCTTTAGTGGGTCCGCAATTGGTCCTCACTAGACCAAACAGTACAAATAGCTTAAGCATGCACCTGGATACTGTAGAACAACTAGAACAGGTCAGAATGTCCTGTGTACAGCTGGAATGGATGTGAACTCCCTCTGGACACCTGGACCACATATAGTCTAAATCTGGACATCTAGACCAGGTCTGGACTCCCTCTGGAAAGGCTGTCTCTCTGGATAACACTCTCCCCTCTAGCAGCTTTCTCCCTAGCTTGCTCTCTGACACTGTCAGCTCTCACTCTGAAACAGGAAGCTTTCTCTATTTCAGTGGCAGCTTCCTTTCATCTGTGCAGTATCTTTTTCCTCTCTTGGCAGGTGCAGGGCTCAATAGTAAGCTCACTTGCCTTTGTCATGCTGCCTCTCTATCCCCAGCGGCTCCCACTGTGTAGGCTGCATTCTAACCTATGGCCACGACTCCCACCTCAGGTGCAGTCCCACGTTCTTCTCTTCTCTCCTTCTGGGCAATCTCTCCATCTCTGATGGGCTTTGACGTAATTTCCGCTTTGTCTCCATGGGCATGCTGGAATGCTTACAGCACCCAAGCAAGCATTGTATTGCCCCCAGCCAGCATCTCCCCTTCCCCTCTCTCCCCGCTCCCAGGGCACTGCCTTCTTGTGCAGACAAATGCCATAGGCTTGGTTTGCTTTAGATGCTGGCTGGATTTCTCGTGCAGACTGAGTTTCTATCGTTTCACAGAGAATAATTGGGAAAATCAGGAGTTTTCTGACTTTCGAATACACCATGATGAAATTATGGCCACACAAAATTACTATGTTGATGTTATGCGGGGGCAGCAGTAGCTATAGGCTTTTATGCCCTGTGAGTCGAAACACCTTGTAACACATTGATAACACCTTGTAATGCTTTGACAATCTATGTTTGCTCATGAAACTGCATCATTTTAAAATACTGTAAAACATACGCAACAATGTGCTCATCTGTCGTCTGAGACCTCAATATACAAAACCCAACATAGCAACATTTGGCTGCAACTCACGGGCTGAACACAAGATCGTTGATGGTGTTAGGTTTTGGAATGTTACTTTCTTTGAAGCCTCAGTATGTTACCTCCTTGTCTTAGTAACTGTATCCTGTGACTGCTAACAAGCAAGTCTCTGCCAAATGTAAATATATTCAATGTGTCAAAACCGATCACGCTCGACTGACTTTAAGGTGGCAAATAATAATGATAAAATATAGCCACAGATTTTAGGTGAAGCTGATTGGACAGGAATATTCTCCGCTTTGCTTTCTTCTTGTATTAAACTCTGTGGCCTCGTAACGCTGCTTCTCAACAATACCGCAATTCATGACAAAAATGTTGCACTTTAAACAGCTTACTAGACATTTAAAATTCATTCTGTGTTTACATAAGTGGAAAAAAGCAACTTGTCAGCTCAAATGAACAAAGAAATGAGGAGGACATTCGATGTATAAATAGACCATTGACTGATGTATGTATTTGTTTATATAGCTATGGCCAGTTGATACATTAAGTGCCTTCCACCACGCTGGATCCCAGTTTAGTGGTGTAGTCTGTGGTATAAATGGTGGCTTATAAAGACTATGAGAGGTAGCCCGGGGGCTTAAGGCTGAAAGGATGCCCAGACGTGTCTCACTCACATGTACTGTTGCAATTATGAAATTATTAAGTTAGTTTGTGGTGAGGGTGTATGACACCAAACACTGACTCCAAGAATCAGCCTCTAAAACCTTGCTAGTTATGGTCTTATGGCAGCCCCCACTGCATTAGGTATTCCGCTGCCCCCAGTTTTGTTTATGCACATCTAGCGGCTTATTCCTTAGATAATATTGTCTAGGGAAATATGGGTGACAGAGCAATGGCTGGAGTAGGAGGTAAAACACACGCTAAGAGCTGGACACATGATATAATGTAATTACACGCACAGCCAACCAGGGACAAAAATCCAGGCTGAGTTCAAGGCAGCTGTCAATCCAAGAAAAGGTCAGGGTCCAGGCAAAGTCAGGGCAGGAAGAAACTCAAGGAATGGTCAGGGTCCAAGCAAAGTCAGGGAAGGCAGCAACCCAAACAATTGTCAGGGTCCAGGCAAAGTCAGGGTATGTAGAAACCCAAACAATGGTCAGGGTTGGATCAAAAGTCAGTGTAGGCAGCAATCCAAGGAATGGTCAGGGTCCAGGCAAAGTCAGGGCAGGCAGCAACTCAAGGAATGGTCAGGGTCCAGGCAAAGTTAGGGCAGGTAGCAACCCTAATAATGGTCAGGGTCCAGGCAAAGTCAGGGCATGTAGCAACCCAAAAAATGGTCAGGGTTGAGGCAAAGGTCAAGGTCAAGACAGCTGTCAATCCATGTTAATAACAAATTTGAACTTATAAGTGGCCCAGACTCCAAACATTTATGAGTGACAAAGCCAAAAACATATGTGGATTGGGTTTAATTACTTGAGTCCAACACCACAGAACAGAATGGACCCAACTTTCATTATATCCCATATAATACAGCAATGTTTTTAATCCTGTAATTGAAAATGATCATGCATTTTTAATGCATATTAAATATGAATTTAAATGTGAAAAACCCCAGTTAATTATGAATTGTTGGCATAAATGTAAGAAAACAAAGTGATAAGGTGATGAAACATGGCCTAAGTCACCTTGCTCTGATGAAACTGCACAGTGAAAAGCGTCTGTGATACAGAGAAACGCGTCTGTAAAAATTAAGAGAAATGCGCCTGGAAAATGCAGATAATGCGTTTTTTTACCTGTTGGATATAAAATACACTAAAAGTGCTCTACAATTCCAGAAGGGACAAGGAATAATGACCTCTATTACTGGCTTGAATGGCTTTACGGCTCAAAATCTTTATTGTCAACAGTTCACAAAAAACACCTTGAGACCCCATATTACTAGATCTTTTGTTCTCTCTATTTTTATAATAGGACTAAGAATTAAGTAATATGCTGCAAATTAATCATTTATAATAATGCTGCTTCGATCCACTATATTGTAATAGAAGATTATTTGTTTCATCAGCAGTTTGAATATATGAAATATTTTAATGTTTATTATTCTAAAATTGATCAAGGCTATGTAGTTTGGATCATGCTTTATATACATATAGACATTTATATTCATCTCTTTACATAAATGTATTTTCTTATGAACTGGTTTTAGTAAATTTATCCAGAGTTACTGTTATTGCTGCACATTAACTCTTTTCTTTCCTTTGGCAATTTTGTTTTACTGCAGAATCCATTGAGCAGCAGCAATATTTTCTCCTTCGTTATATTAGCGCCAAGTACGGTTATTAGCTTTATCTGTCGTTTACTTTTCCCCAAATCTGGGCTTGAACGTTTGTATAATTAAACATTCTCATTTCAATTTATGCCATTGATAGAAATAGATTCTATGTATTTCTAAATGATAAGCGTATAGACAAAAATGCAATATGTACAATACATACAGGGCCTGATTCATCTTCAGACGTAACCTGAGCACAACTTGCTTTTTAAAAAACGTAACTTGTGTGCCCCTACACTGTATTCAGATCCAAGCGGATCTCAAGATACGTTTCTGTTTGAATTCCGGTATAAGTACGCTCTGCCTAAACATTACTTGGCCTAATGTAGACACACAGAACACACGGCAGGATGCGCACATGTATATGTGCAGTATAAAGTCCCATCGGCATGCAAAAAAAATTTCTATAAAATAAATGAACAACTCTTACGTTTTTGCATCGACAATAAAGGGCACTACTTACCTTGGCACACCCTCTCTTCCTCCATAGTATCTAAATAAAAAAGCGCACTGTGACACGTACTTCCACAATAAAGGTCCCTCACGAAAGTGCAAATTTATGGGCCTCTTGCTCAAACTGTTGTATTATAATGTGCCTGTTTTAACGGGAAGTGCATGTATCTACACGCCAAGATGGCGGTGTCTGTGCATCTTCCTATGGGGGCCACAAAATCTTTCTCTCCCGGCACCAGGACTCAGTTTGTACATGTCCTTGTAGGCGACAGAGATTGGGCCTTAACGTATACTTTCAATGGGGCATCATTATACAGGAAATCTCATTGTTAGACACATTTCAGTTGATCAGCTGATACCAGTTCCCGCACAGTGTTACCTCACATTGTCCGACATTGTCGTGAGAATAAGACCTTCTCTTCTCCCTCTGCATACATAACTCATACTTGCCAACTCTCCCGGAATGTCCGGGAGACTCCCGCATTTTGTGAGAGTCTCCCGGACTCCCGGGCGAGTGTGGCAATCTCCCGAATTCTGCCCACTTCACTAGGAAGTGCCCCACTTCCTAGTGAAGTGGGCAGAATTAGATCCCAAACGCCGCGATTCCCGGTGAATCGCGGCGTTTGGCCCCGCCCCCGCTGTCAAATGACGCAATTTGCGTCATGACGTCACAGGGGGCGGGGCCGAAATGACGCGATTTCGGTCACCCCGCCCCTTCACGCCCCCCTCCACTGGCTAGCTCCCGGAAGGGAGCTGAAGAAAGTAGGTAAGTATGACATAACTACAGTGGGCTGGGGGGTGTCATAATATATCTTGGGAGGGGGTGTCATAATATAACGGGGGGGGGTGTCATAATGTGTCTGGGGGGTGTCATAATATATCTTGGGAGGGGGTGTCATAATGTTTCTGGTGGGTGGCGTAATGTGTCTGTGGGGTGGCGTGATGTGGCGTGATATGCCTGGGGGTGGTGTGATAAGTCTGAGGGGTGGCGTGATGGGACTGAGGGGGTAGCGTAATGTGGCTGGGGAGGGCCTGATAAATGTAATGTTTTATTATAATGTACTGTACTGTTCACTAATTGCTTGGTTTTCCATTGTTGCATACAACCCTTTTCCTACTCTTCTGTGGAGGGGGGGGCAGTCCTGTCATTAGGTTCACCATGTGGCTGGTAGTTATGTAGAGTAAGCAGAAGTATCTTTTAAGTGCTATATAAACGTAGGCATTTCTAGCGTAGCATGGCTGAGACCTGTAGCTGGAATGGATTATATTAGCAGGCTGTAACTACACACCGCCAAGTCACATGGGGTAAGACGGCCATGTTGTTTAATGCAAGTTAAGTATTATATATTTGGGACAATATAATCAAATTCATTAACCTAAGATAGATTACTAAAATAACCAATATTTCCTCTAAACTGAGCCATTTGAAAATGATACAGTTAATCTAACAAAAAGCCTCTGTGAAGATCTGCTATTCAGTGTAACCCTGCACTATGGTTTATTTATCCCTCTGACAAGTTCAGTGTTTAACATTCAATCATTCCCCAGATCACCCAGTTTTAGAGGCAATGAAGCTGACATCAATTTTGGATAGTTTTGAATTATTTTATTGCAGAATATTCTACTGCAGACGACTCAACTGTCAAGAGTCACCACCAAACCCACAATTGTTGAATATAGATAACATCTATAGGAAAAATGTGAAATAACCTCAACAGGAAATTTGCAAAAGCAAATAAGATCTTTTTAATCCAGATCCAAACGTCAGGCTGATTTTAGTGAGTGAGCCTTATGATTTACTGTGGTTCGGTGTGATTCACTCTGCATGAGATCTAACTATATACTACACTTTTTGGCACACAATGGAGTCCATATGAATAACAAAGATGACAGATTAGGATCTGATGTGTTGCTATGGGTTACAGTACCTGTTTTACAAAGGAACACTAGTCATTGTAAATGTCTCTAAAATGTAAAACTCATGAAGACGACAGACAAACAAATATTCCTTACAGATTAAATTTGTTTTTTGGCATCATCTACCTAAGAGGTTACAAAAAGTGGTAATTATAATTACAAAAAAACTTTTATTAAAACTTTATTTTATTTTTTTATCACCAATCATTTTGATTGAAATTTTTCAAAGGGGAAATCAAGGTGGGGAAAGCGTCACAAAAGGAGGTGGACACATTTTAAAACCAAAGCCATATAATAGATATAACACAAGCTTTCCAAACCAATATAGTAATCAAATATTATAAAGAAAAGGTTTCTGTCTAGAGCACCCAAAACATTGGAAAAAGCAGCCTTATCACACCGAAAGAGCCAACTCACTCAAACTATCAATGGCAGAGAAATAGGCACCATTGTTCTCTGTGCATGGTATTGTCGTATCAACTGGAGAATTCTTTTGAAGTAAAAAATAAAACATCTACAGATAAACATATAGAATTTATGAGACATATTTAAAGACAGAACAAAAGGTGGACTCTGTTTTAGACATTTGTGAACTACCTGTATAAGATATTAGCACTAATAGCAATCAAACATATTATGAGTTAAAATTAAGGAGATTCAGTTAAACTCAGTGGTGGAAGTGGGGTGTATATGGTGGTAAGCCATACGGCTACTTCTCCTATTGCCTTCATTGTAACACTATCACATTCCATTCACCTATATTATATATAAATATATATATATATATATGTATACATACAATGGGGAAGTGGTATGCTATAAGGCCACTTCTCTTACTGCCTTCATTATAAAACTATAAAATTCCATTCTCTTACATTCCCATTACATTTTTCATATCGCCACTTCTAAGTGTTCACTGGATAAACTGAAATATAGAAGCTTATTTGCAATGTTATATTTATGGTTAGACCACTGGTGGGCAATGGCAGGCTGGGCTGGGGGGCAGGGGGGCATCTATCCCTTTGGCCGTTCCCATAGTTGGCTGCTTTGGGCAGGGCCACTTGCAGTTTTTTTCCTTTAAAATGTTCCTAATAGGTTCAGGGGCGCACGGAGGATTTTTAAGAGGGGGTTTCCCCTCCACCCCAAAAAATAAAAAACCTGCAAGAGAGCTGCCGCAAATGCGCCCGCGCATGCGCAGCAGCTCCGTTTCGCCAGCACTGTACTATACAGCACCGCCGCGGACGCTTCTTTGACACTGCGGCTGCTGTATAGTACAGTGCCGCTAGGTAGGGCACTTTTTGAGCGGAGGGGAGGGTTTCTGGAGACCCAGAAACCCCTCCTGCGTTCTCTGCTTTGTTATATAGGGCTCAGGCGGAAAATCCAGAGCTGGAAGAAGGCAGAAAACGAGAGGTGAGGTGCGGAGAGGGTGAGAGAGTATGAGTTACAGATATACTGACTCCTGATCTGTTGTTGCTGTAGAGGTCCCAGTCGACCTTCTGCCACTTTAGAACCAATAAAATTTTAATGTTTTTTCAAGTTTTAGGATAATTTTTGCCTTAAATTTATCATGAGAATGAGAGGATATTGGGACTGTTTTTATCGCATGTGGCAATTTTGTATGACAAGGCCTAGAAATCTGCTTCTCCACTCAAGTGTAACATGGAGGTGCAAAACTGGTCCAATTAGGCCTGAGTATAACAGTAAACCAAACCCAAAGTGTTAGGGTTAAATCTGCCCTAAATCCTGTAAACACTCAGATCTGCCATGCAGCTACATAGACGTGTCTCACACTGAAGTTTGCTGCTTTTGTTTAATTATGAGCTGCAGTGCAGGTCTGCATTCCCTAATGATTGGAACACATCATTATAAAAGCCCTCACTGGCTATGCATTCATTGCCAGTAATAGTGTTTGATATGCATGCTCTTGGCTCCTGTATCCTGTTTATTTCCTGCCCCTGCATCCATTCCTGTTTCTGCATTTATTCTATTCTGATTTCTGGACTGCACCATACAGTTTTGCTGAATCTGGCTTTGCTCGTTCTGGACTCCTAAAACCCGGTTGCCTCATTCAGTTTGTTTCTTCTGGCATTGCTTCTGTTGTATCCTGTCTTCTTGTCTGCATTTGAAGTTTTGAATAAACCCAAATTTGTTTGCAACTACAACTTACCTCATTATCTCTGTGGTTTGCTAATATTATCACTGGCTTAAAAAGATTAGAGGCTTTTTTTGTTGGTTATGGTTAATTAGCCTTCATCATCATCATCATCACCATTTATGTATATAGGTCCACTGATTCCGCAGCGCTGTACAGAGAACTCACTCACATCAGTCCCTGCCCCATTGGAGCTTACAGTCTAAATTCACTAACACACACAGACAGAGAGAGAGAGAGAGAGAGAGAGAGAGAGAGAGAGAGAGAGACTAGGGTCATTTTTGATAGCAGCCAATTAACCTACTAGTACGTTTTTGGAGTGTGGGAGGAAAGCGGAGCACCCGGAGGAAACCCATGCAAACATACAAGTTCCACTCAGATAAGGCCATGGTCGGGAATTGAACTCATGACCCCAGGGCTGTGAGGCAGAAGTGCTAACCACTGAGCCACTATGTGCCTTCCAAATTTAGTCCTGCCAAGGCGTCAGCAAATCAAATTTTGAAACTGCAGCAAGCAGTATAGACTGCCACTATAGAGACTGCACCTTTTAAACCTAAAATGCCCCTTTCGGATGTTTTAAATGGTGACAGACATTGCTTCATCAACTTTATGAACAGTTGTCATTTGTATTTCTGTTTGTGACCAGTCTCCTCTGTTTCAGAATGGCAACGAGTGGACCTCATTATTTCACTCTTACAAGGAGATCCACAGTCCTGGTAATTTTCATTAAAGCATTCTGATTCTGCAACAGACAGTGGAGGCATTAATTTCTGCATTGTGCCTCCAATATGATGACTCAGACAGGAGATCCTCTGCAGAATCTACCTTATGTGCTCTAAGACAAGCTCTTTGTTCCGCTGAAGTATATTGCTCAGAATTTCGTAGGAGGCCAGTGGATACCTCTTGGAATGATCCTGCCCTCTGCTGTGAGATTATCAGAGGTCACATAGGAGCTCTTCTGCAATATCCTCCATGTGAGGCGTTGGATGCACTCATCAATCTGTCCATCAAAATTGACCGCAGACATAGAGAGAGACGTCAAGACAGGAGGCAGCATTTACCTCCTACCTCTTTTCCTCAGTCCTCAGTAAATGATTCTTCTGAACCCATGCAATTAGGGGTATCTCATCTCTCTCAAGAAGAATAGCACTGCCCGGGGACACTACGACTGTGTATGGTGGACTTCACGGACAGTACTCATATATATTGGCCTAAAAAAAATAAGACATCGGAAAACTACAGGACCTAGGAAACAAACCAGTGGTTCTCCTAGGTCTCAAATCTGAAACTTTACACAACTCCCTAAAACTTCCTATAGAATTGTTATCTACTACCGCTGCTATCCACACTTCAGCCTTTATCGATAGTGGATCTGCAGGTAATTTCTTGGACTTTAACATGACTAAAACCCTGTAATTATCATTCATTCCTGTACAGAACAGCATTTTTATTTTTTGAAGGGGTGATTGATTAACCTCTTCATGGAAGTCCCATCATGTTTTCTATTCCACCAGTGACTATGAACACTCTGATCAGATCACTTATCTACTTATCAATTCATCAAGTTTCCCAGTCATCCTGCGATATACTTGGTTACTTAGACACAAACCAGAAATCGATTGGAAATCCCGAGAGATAATATGCTGGAGTCAGTGGATCACAAATTTTCTCAGTTCGAGGCACCCTTAGGCTCTCCATTAGTTTTTCAAGGCACCCCTAAGCAAAAATAATTACCAAGTAGTCCCCTGTCTTGCTTATCACCTGCCCTGGCCGCGGCACCCCTTTGAGATCACCGCGGCACCCCAGGGAGCTACGGCACACAGTTTGGGAACCACTGGCTGGAGTGATTCCTGACATCACGGTTGTTTAACAATTTCACTTTGTCAAAACACAGTGGACTCTATTGACTCACCTATTCCATATAAAAAGTTTTCCGCAGATGTTTTCAGTAAAAGTTCTGCTGATACTCTGCCTCCTTATAGTTCTTATGATTGTACCAGGGTGCCCCAAGTCGGACTGTATTCATTATCTGCTATTGAGGTCAAATATATGGATGATTACATAAAAGAAAATCTTGGAAAATTGTTTTTTTACCCTTCAAAATCACTTGTTGGAGTTGTAGTTTTCTTTGTCCACGTATTGACTTCCGTGAACTACGTATTATAACTATAAAAAATCAATACCCACTTCCATTAATTTTTGAACTTTTTTACCAGCTTAGGGGAACAACTGTTTTTACTAAGATTGATCTTTGAGGGGCCTATAATCTTAGAATAAAAGCTGGTGATGAATGGAAAACGGCCTGGTAATGCCATATGGACCTCGCAACGCTCCTGCCATGTTCTACGACCTAATCAGTGACACACTCCGGAATTTCTTGGGACATTTCATTGTTGTTTATCTTGGTGATATCCTGTTCTATACATCTAATCTTACAGAACATTGATCCCATGTTTGCCAAGTTCTTGAACGCTTAAGACTTAACAAGTTGTTCACCAAAAGAATGAAATGTGAATTCAAAATGTTTCAGATATCCTTTTTGGGCTACATCATATCTGCCAAAGGTTTCTCCATGCATCCAATTAAGGTCCAAGCCTTATTGGATTGGGCAGTACCTCTTAATCTTAAGTCCATCCAATGATTCCTGTGGTCCACTAACTACTATTGAAGATTCATTCCAGCCTTCTCTTCTATAGTAGCACCAATGACAGCACTCACTAAGAAAGGTGCTGAAACATATTCTTGACCACACAGACCTTGCAAACTTTTCAATCATTAAAGAGAGCTTTTATTTCTGCAGCAGTTTTGCGTCATCCTGATCCATGACTACCCTTTGAGGTAGTTGAGGTTGATGCCTCAGATTTGGGAGCTGGTGCAATTCTCTAACAAGCATATACTCAGTATCTCCGCCACTGTGCATTCTTTTCTAAAATATGTTCATCTGCTAACAATGCAACAGAGAGCTGTTTACTGTTAAATGGGCTCTAGAAGAATGGCGACGCTGGTTAGAGGGTGCAAATCACAAAGTGACCATATTCATTGAACCTAAAAACTGGGAATACATTGGTTAAGCTAAGAGACTCACACATAGTCAAGCTCAATGGGCCCTCTTCTTTACCATATTTAACTTAAATATCAAAATTGAAGCACTCTATAGGAACTTCCTGCCATCTCATGAGATCATCCTGACAACAATCCAATACTTCCACACATAGCAATTATGGCAACTCTGACTCCTGATTTGTCTGAGACTTTGAAAGAGAACCAAGGTATGGTTTCTCCTGAAACATCTGAGAATCATTTGTTTGTCCCTGATAGTTTCCGACAACAAGTCCTGTGAGAATTCCATGGTCATAAGTTATCTGGACACCCTGGTATCAGAAAGATGACTCCTAACCTTTCCACATCTGTATGGAAAGCAACCTAGCCTCAAAACATTCATGACTTTGTACTCTCCTTTCAAGTATGCTTCCACAACAAGGTTCCTTGTGACATTGCTTCTGGCCTGATGAATCCGTTACCAATACCTAAACACCTGTAGTCACAAATTTCTATGGATTTTGTTGGTGAGCTTCCAGTTTCCATGAACTTTACTGTAATTTGGGTAGTCATTAGTAGATTTGCAAGATGGCCCATTTTTCTCTGTCTCATTTTCCCACTGCTGAGATGTTAGCCCCACTATTTGCTCAGCATATCCTGAGACTATATGGCATCCCAGAAAATATTGTGCCCGACAGGGATTCACAACTTTTGGAAAGCCTTCTTTAATCTGCTTGTAATAGACCTCAATTTCTCATCTGCAGATCATCCACAGACAAATGGGAAGACGGAGAAAGTTAATCAAACCATAGAGCAATATTTAAGATTCTATACTTCTTTGTCGCAGGATGATTGGGCGGAACGCTGCACATTCCTCTTCTGGGATATCACCTTTCTTCTGTATTTTTGGGTTTCATCCTAAAGCTCATTCTTTTTCTATTCCTGATACACTTCTGATGTCCATGGTACTGCAGAACTCTTAAATCAGTCTGGAGGAGAGTTCATAAGGACTTGTCCTAAGCAACTGTGCGAGCCAAGAATAAACACCACAGACCATTTAAATTCATCATTGGGTACTTTATTTGGCTTTCAACAAAAGCATCTGTATCCGTCAAAGCACTGCTACATTGGGACCTAGGTTCATTACTCTGTATAAGATCATCAAGCCCATTAACCAAGTCACAGTGCTGTTGGCTTTACCCAAAACCCTTAAGATACCAAATGCTTTTTGTTGTTCTTTGCTGAAACTAGCTTAAAGAAGAATTCCTTTTAGAGAACTCCTTCTAAGGCTCCACCTCTGGTACTTGTTGATGAATCTCCTGAGTATACAGTAGTAAAAAAAACTTATATTCAAGAAGAGTTCGAAATCAAGTACAATATCTGGTCCATTGTAATGGCTATGAACCTGAAGAAAGATCATTGGTCTCTTCTCAATATCTCCATGCAGAGAAATTAAAAACTGGATTTTACCATCAGTTTCAAAACAAACCCTGTTAAGGGTCAATTGACCCCTCTTCAAGGTAGTACTGTTAAGTTTAAATCTGCTCTGCATCTTGTGAACACTCAGAACTGCAATGCAGCTACACAGGTGTGTCTCTTTCTGAAGAACTGTTTGCTGCTTTCAGTGAGTTCTGAGCTGCAGTGCAGGCTTTGCTTCCCCGTGATTGGAACACTATAGAAACCCTCTCTTGCCAGTGATAGTGTTTGACATACAAGCTCTTGGTTCCTGTATCCTGACCTGTTTTGTTCTTGTCCCTGCACCACTTTCTGTTTCTACATTTATGGTATCCTCATTTCTGGACTGCACCATACAGTTTTGCTGATTCTGGTTTTGCTTATTCTAGACACCTGAAACCTGGTTGCTTCACCATACCTCGTTAACTCTGTAATTTCCTAACACCATGTTTGAACTGGTCCAAAATTCAAGATGCAGAGTAGAAATAGCAGTTAGCCTTCTCCACTCAAGGAATTTCCCTAAAACTGACATTTGACCTCCACAGTGTGTAGAGAGCTTATGTCATAGATACGCACACATTTTTATATTCAACTAGTGTCTGGAGATGTGACCGAATTTCCAGTAGTCTGGTCCTCAGAACAATTTCCACAGCCTAGCTTTGGTTCCCACAGTCGTAGCTTCTGAATGTGTGTAGGTATGTATGGATGTGTGTGTGTGTGTGTGGGGGGGGGGGGGGGGGGTTGCACCTCAGTCTTGTCTGCATTGACCTTGATAAAGAGCTATATTGCTTGGGCAGCACGGTGGCATTAGTGGTTAGCACTTTTGCCTTACAGCACTGGGGTCATGAGTTCAACTCCCGACCATGGCCTTATCTGTGTGGAGTTTGTATGTTCTCCCCGTGTTTGCAGGGGTTTCCTCCGGGTGCTCCGGTTTCCTCCCAAACTCCAAAAACATACTGGTAGGTTAATTGGCTGCTATCAAAATTAACCCTAGTCTGTCTCTCTTTGTCTCTCTGTTAGGGAATTTAGACTGTAAGCTCCAATGGGGCAGGGACTGATGTGAGTGAGTTCTCTGTACAGCGCTGCGGAATCAGTGGCGCTATATAAATAAATGATGATGATATTGCTTCATTTTGTGAAACATTTTAGCTAGTTCGATCCGGGGCTTGGATAGAGTGAGGAGGACATAGTCTGCATATAATCGGCTTCTGTTTTATTGTGGCCCAAGAGGTTGCCAGCGCCATCAAGATTAGGCTGGATTTTGATTATGAGGGGATTTTGATTGCAAAAATCCAGGGTGAGAAGGGGTAACCTTGTGGGGTGCCATTGGATATGGTGAATTAAGAGGACCAGAAACCATTAAGTGCATCTGTTGCTGATGGGATATGATTTAGCCTGGAGATCCCATTTTAAGTATAATAATGTACCATTCTTTGATTAGTTAATCAGATCATTGGAATGTTCACAGCAGCAGGAGATGAATGATCTGATCTTGTGGGAGACAGTGACCTGTCCACTCCTGTGATTATGTTAGCGAGGACAGGGTTACATGTGACATGGGCAGTGACCTGAGGGGAATGGAGGCAGCAGGAAGCCACAGACTGAGAGTTATATAGTGGAAGGAGCAGGGTCCTCAGCAGCACAGAGTATATCAGGAGATGAGTGATGTGTTAGTGAGGTCAGGGCTGCATGGGACAGGGCCAGTTGCCTATAGCAACCAATCAGATTCCAGCTGTCATTTTGTAGAATGTACTAAATAAATGATAACTAGAATCCGATTGGTTGCTATAAGCAACATCTGAAACCCACAGTTTAGTAAATATACCCCCAGAAGTAGGACTGTGCAATTCAGAAAACAGAATAAGAACAGATACTGAGAATGACTCCCTCCTAAATCAGAAGTGATCAATTCTGTGTGAAAAAAACATTTCAGGTTCTGTCCCGAGATTTTAGGACAGTTAAAAACTTTGCTGTACATAATGGCTCAACATCTTGGGCTAGATTTACTAAGCTGCGGGTTTGAAAAAGTGGGGATGTTGCCTATAGCAACCAATCAGATTCTAGCTTTCATTTATTTAGTGATTTCTACAAAATGACAGCTAGAATCTGATTGGTTGCTATAGGCAACATCCCCACTTTTTCAAACCCGCAGCTTAGTAAATCTAGCCCCTCGTCTTAAAACTTGCATTGGTGGGTACGCTACCTTAGGCGCAGCATAAATGTCAGATAAGCGATGGCAGTGAAGATTTCTAGCAGCTTTAGCAGAGTGGGAATCTGGGAATAAGTTGGCTGATGCTCCAGTGGTTTTTACTGTTTCATTTTCTTCTATTTTTTGGCAGCCATGTCTGTCAATAAAATCCTAATTACTGCTGCTTGTTAATAAAACAAACAGTATCAAAGAGTCCGTAGGTCAGAGAACGAGCTAAGACATTTATTTATTTATTTAAAGAGACACTTTTATTAAAAACAAGCTGCGGTTTATTTGGATATCCATGTGTGAAACCTGTGACTCTATATATATGTGTATGTTTTTCTTACATGTATGCGGGAGAAAACTGTTTATTTGTACTCTGGCTGCTCCAAATGCAAATTGGATTTGCCCCCATACACCGCACCCCCCCCCCTCTCCATGAATGAATTTAGCAAAGTGTTTGAAGGTCGTTGCAAAGACTGAACGGCTGTTTCAGTTTCGTCTATAATGTACTGATTCAACCAGTGCAGAGGGCAAGACATTGGTGAATTTAGCTGGAGGGAACGTCAAACGGTATAGATATATATCAGATGATAGAATAATATATCCTTATATCACATGATAAAATAAAAGTACAAGATATACGTAGATATAGATCAATTTTTTAGGTGTGCTAATATAGCCTTCCAGTCTCATGCCTAAACTCCCACCGGTCGGCTACCTCTCTTTCTCATCCCTTCTTCCCTTCTCCCCCTTCATCCCGTCTCTCCGTCTCATCCATGTGTCTGTCTGTCTTCCCCTCCCTTTAGATTGTTCGCTCCTTTGAGCAGGGCTCTCCTACCTTCTGTTTCCATCACTTTTAACTGCGCTCTCCAGCTACTCAGCTCACCTCCTCTCGGTCCCTCTGCCCTCTGTCTCCTCTCGCTTCTCTCCGCTCCCCTCAGTGACTCTCAACCTGTCATCCGTGCCCACTCTCTTGGGCCATAGTTACCTGCCTGTACTCACTTTTCCCCTCCCTCCCTCTCTTTCATGCTGTGCCTGAGCCCCCAGAGTTATAGTGCTTACTGCTACTTGTACTGTGCTGTTTCACCTTGTACTGTGCCATTGTTTGTCCTTGTACGGCGCTACGGATACTTTGTGGCGCCCTATAAATAAAAATTAATAGTAATAATAAATAATAGATCTGTCTGCAGTTCTCTATGTACTCAGTAAGTAGGCTCCGCCCATTCTCATGACATCATTCAGTTTGGAAGTGTATTCTGTGATGGAATATATAACACTTTGATTGCAATTAGCTTACATGCATGCACAGTATAAAATACAGGTGATTTTGTGAAATGAAAATGGCCCCTTATAATGTGCCCTCTCCGCCCGTTAATATAAATTCAATAATCTCGCTCCACAAAAATACATTTTGTTCTTGCCCTGGTCCACGAAACTCAATGCAGACTTCTGCTCTTCTGCAACCACTGGCATTTGCTTTGCAAATTAATGCAATTTAGTGGAATTGTAGCTACATTAGTGCAAATTGAGGTGTGTGTTATCAGAGAAGATTTTGCTCTATATCTCCCCTATTTTGATCTTTATAGGTTCAGTGTGTGCCTCTACCCCATATCTTATCAAGCATCTGAGGATAGCCATGCAGAATTCGATTTGTAAAATTGGAGAGAGCCATTGACCTGTCTAAGTCATTAACAGTCCACCGCAAAGTGTAAAAGGTTAGCACAATAGCCGTTTGGTGACACCAGATGCCGACCAAGATAGCAGCATCTATGGGAGTGTCAAAAGTTTACATCAGCCAATGAGAGGAGAGAGCAGATTTAGGGTATTTATCACTAAGTGTGGATTAGGTACATGAGAGTAACTGATGCAAAGAAACAAGATCAGGGGGTTATCAAGCTGAGAGTTTTCCGGCGTGTTTGAAAAGTGGAGATGTTGCCTATAGCAACCAATCAGATTCTAGCTATCATTTTGTAGAATGTACTAAATAAATGATAGATAGAATCTGATTGGTTTTTCAAACCCGCTGGAAAACTCTCAGCTTAATACATTTACCACCCAGGTCTAATCCTATATTTAGAATGTGACGCACTTTGCACTTCTTTGGGAAAGTGTATTTCTAGCCCCTTTAACCAATGTAATACAATTATATAAATACATAAAAACAACATATATTGAAGACAGTCCCAATGCCCTTATTATCAGTTTTCTTTTCCCAATTTTTTTTAATTGAACTTAAATTGGGTTTGGTAGGATAGGGTCAGACAAGTTTATGACATAACTGATTCTAAAGCAAGCAGTATGTTAGGAGGAACACTGACTAGTAAAAATGAATAAAGGAGGTGCTCTTATAGTTGTAGCAGGTTAGACATTAGTGTGACATTACTGCTTACACACATTCGCCAACCTGCAGAACTAAGAGGAGATTGCTTTCCCAGGTGTGTTTGTAAAGACCTTGAAATGCAGTCGGTGTAAAACTAGCATTGTGGGTCCACAAATGACCCTTATTGAGAGATACTGGGCTTTTTAGGCCTTGTCCCCTCCCAACCAATTGTCTTTGATTTCCAGAAGTTTGGAAAATTAGGGTTTAGCCACGTCAGACATAAAAAAGAGCCCCTTCCAACCCACTCGCCAATTATTTGTGGCGTAACCATGTAATTTCATTCATAAACAAAACAATAAATGTGAAAAAGTATCAATGCAAATTATATTGTGCTGCCACAAACGCATTTCGCCACATGTGGCTTCTTCAGTGAGCTCTTGTGGTCCTTCCTGGGGAGGGGAATTACCTTTTTAAAACTTCCACCAAAAAGTTAAATCACTTAAAATGCTGCAGGTTATGTAATTATTAATTTATATGCAAGAAATTTAAGCAACTGATGCATTTTTAATGGATACATTGTGAACAGGACACACCTTTTGGCATAGGAATCAATGATCTCATAGACTGATTTTTTTTTTTAATAGCGATTAATTGTATCTACAATCTGTCCATACAGGCACATATAATAAATGTAAAAAGGCTTTAAAATAATTTGACAGAGCCATAATCATTTATTAAAAGGATAGAAAAAAAAAAGTATGTAACATTATCTGTTGCTACAAACGCTGAAAAGCCTGTTTAATCTATTCCAAAATCGAGTCTGTGTCTGAAAGAATATACATTATGTAAGTGAGAGTGAGTACAAAGACTATTGTGTAATATTGTCACATTGTATTTTCATTTTTGTTCTTTTCAAAAATAGAAAAAATATTTTTCATGTGATCAATCTGTGCAAGAGATTAGTTATCAAATAACTTGTATTTCTATACACGTAAAAGGCAAAATAATGATGAATGAACATTGCATCCAGATGGGCAATTCTATAATCAATTATGTTTTAGTTATAACTCAAATAGAAAAAGCTCTTTCCTCATTTGTGTCACAAACTAAACAGTTTATAAGAGGTTGCGATTGTGCAGATTATGGTGGAGAGCTGTCTAAGTATTTATTTATTGAAAACAAAAATGAATGTTCCTGTTAATATTATGCCCCTCGATGGGAACGTCCCAGAACAGGACCGGACTTAATATTAAACACCGGGCTAGTAACCATCTCGTTACAACCCAGTAGTCCCTGGTAAATCACTGGGAACAACAGTCCAAAGTTGATGTAAGTTCATCTCAAACACAAATTTGTTTGTATGCTGTGTTTTAAGCATACTTGCCAACTTTTCCTTGTTGGCTTCAGGGAGATCCCGGGGTGCGGTGGGCGTGAATCGCAACATTTTGGCCCTGCCCCCTAAACGATTGTCACAATTTTGCCCAATTACAGCAGGGGGCGGTGCTAAGATGACACAATATTTGTGTCATTAAGCCACCCCCCCCCACTTATCTATTGCGGGGACGAGAACCTGGAGGTCTTCCAGAAATGCAGGAGTCTCCCAGACATTCCGGGAGAGTAGGCAAATAGGCTTAAAGAAAAGCAGCTAATGAATCTCTAGAGACTGAAGTGTCTTTGACATCTCTGTCTCCATTACTAAAGTCATGTTGTCTTACCAGTCAGTCTTTGATTAAATCTTGGTCTCCAGGAAAATGGCCACCACCATGGGCATCAATACATGGACATAGGACACAATTTCTGAACTGTGTCACCATGCCACAGATGGTGAAGCCAACCACGTCTTGTACTGGCTCAGTATCAGGGAGAATGCCAGACTCTTCAGGGAGTGAGGGAGATCACCCCTATTTCAGGGAGTCTCCCTGACATTCAGGGAGAGTTGGCAAGTATGATTTTAAAAGGTGAAGTCCTTCTGACTGACAGAGTCCCACTGACTGCATTGTGTCAGTGCTGGAGAAGAGAATGCTGAATATTGAGTTCAGACCACTTGTCTGATTTAACGGTCACTTCCAAGGTGTCCACCAAGGTCTGTTGCGCTGAACAAGTGAGGTCTGAAAAAAGAACGGGGACTTAAATCCTAAATTTCTTTGCAAACAACCTTTATTTTTTAAAGCTACAGTATTTGTGACATTGAAACCCTGTGCAGAACAGTAATTATAAATCCTTCTTATTTTATCTCACTGAACTCCCCCCAATACTGAATTTTTAGTATTGGATATGATTATCTCTTTGATAAGAAAACAAACCACATCAATCACTCTACCGTTCGCTAATATTATCATTGTGTTTCATCAATAAAACCTTGACAAGTGCACTGCATGATGGGTATTTTAATCGTGGCACATATGGACTGTTCAGTCGCATTGTCCATAACTTATAAAGAAATCTCTACCTAGTGATAAAGACTGTGGGCATGTAGGAATTTTAGTTGGGGTTATGTAATAGTCACATCACTGTTAATTTAAATACATTTTGGCAAGTGATCTAGGCCTGATACGGGATTTGCATCGGTCAACCAGCATCAGGCTCCATCTGGACTAGGATATCCCTTCAGCCACAATTATGTCCATAGCACACCTCCCAATGGTCCCGATTTTGGAGGGACATCCCGATTCCTGGGCGGCAAAAGGGGTGGTGCTTAACAGGAAACTGGGTGGAGTTTTATACATATTTGTCCATTTGTGGGTGGAGTGTGGGTGGAATAGGGGTGGGGTTTATTTTGTCCCGCTTTCGTTGGGAGGTGTGCCATAGCGTGAGTACTAAAGCCACTGAAGTGGTGTATTTACTCTTTTCCCTTCATAGTTGCCTCCTCTCTGCCACTTTGCACACCCGTCCACCAGGGGGAGCTCTTGAAGGAGGAGTCAGGGCGGAGCTACAACATGTATGCTAAGTAATAAGATTAATTACTACCATGCGCTGTTTAGGCGACTCCTTCCTTTCTTCTGTGTGGCAAAGAAACACACAACCTCAGAGGTGGGAGATCAGCTCTGTTTTTGGACCAGACCTGCATTGTATTAAGAAATAATTCTTATGTGGCTGCTCTGATCCAAAAACTCAGAACTGCTCTATCTATATGGAGTACAAACAGTCTATCGTGTTTTAACTGTAATTATTTTTATGAATACTTTTTTTATACTGTATTTTTTTTATTAATTTGGATGTTTTAGTACTTGCTTGTTTTCTACTCGTAAGTCATTGTTTACATATTGGTTTGCTGTGTATATTTTGGAGAGTAGATACACTTCTATTTGATCTGCTACAAAATTGATGGGGGGGGGCTCAATATGACAGACACAGTCCCGAGTGTGGTCCCACAAATGAAACCTGGATGTCTGGGACTCCCCAATAGGAGCTGCTGGCTAATCGTGGGGGTGTCGGGGGTTAGCTTGTTACGGTTATTTTCTATATGTATCTATATACGACAAATACAATGATATCTCTTTAAATATGTTTTCAAAACCCATTGCTATGATACAAGAAAATGTAACACTATTAACAATTAAAAGATTAATTTAATGATCACATTATCAGTCATACTGTGTGAAATGTGGACCGGCCACAAATGTATAAAGTCCCTCCAGTCCTTGAGGGAAAAATAATTGGACCTGGTTCCAGTATAAACTTTGTTACCTGTAACTAGATAATATTCTGATTATTTTGCTACTGCAGCGGTTGGCACAGTGATTGGCACAGCTGCCTCATAGTGCTAGTCCGTGGGTTCTATTCCCACCAGGGAGTTGGTATGTTCTCATGGGCAGAGTCTGATAGGAGTGGTTAAACATACTCTGTAATGTTGGCTCTATATAAATAAAGGTTTATAATAACTTCTTGCTTAAAGAGTTTTTCATGTTCTGGGCACCTTTTTGCTATCATTTCATGCACATCTGTGTGTCCCCCAGTTTTATCTAAAATAGATGTAGCCCATCAGACTGAAATAATCTGTATAACAGCACAGAGTATTTCAGGAGATGAGTGAACTGACCTTGCTTGAGGCCTGGACCTGGCTGCATGTGACAGGGGCAGTGTCATGATGTGAGGAGGGGAATGGAGGCAGCAGGAAGCCACAGACTGAGAGTTATATAGTGGAATGAGCAGGGTCCCCAGCAGCACAGAGTATATCAGGAGATGAGTGATGTGTTAGTGAGGACAGGGCTGCATGTGACAGGGGCAGTGACATGATGTGAGGAGGGGAATGGAGGCAGCAGGAAGCCACAGACTGAGAGTTATATAGTGGAAGGAGCACAGTCCCCAGCAGCACAGAGTATATCAGGAGTTGAGTGATGTGTCAGTGAGGACAGGGCTGCGTGTGACAGGGGCAGTGACATGATGTGAGGAGGGGAATGGAGGCAGCAGGAAGCCACAGACTGAGAGTTATATAGTGGAAGGAGCACAGTCCCCAGCAGCACAGAGTATATCAGGAGTTGAGTGATGTGTCAGTGAGGACAGGGCTGCATGTGACAGGGGCAGTAACATGATGTGAATGGAGGCAGCAGGAAGCCACAGACTGAGAGTTTTGTTTGGGTGGAGTTACCAGAAGAATATTTGTTGTTCATTATCAGACACTCACAGAAATTCCTGCCTAAGCCGTGGGCTCTACATATGCTACGAAGCAATAAATTATTTTAACAGTTTTTTTAATATGCATATTTATTAATAATCTGTTCCCATGAAGTTATCCGCAGTAGAGAGAGTTAGAGGTGCAAATGGGACATTTCACACACCTATGTGATAAAACAGGTAAAATATATAGATTATCTGTGATCTGCTAATACCCATCTATAGTGTTGTGTTATGTAATGACTGAGTAAACAGGCAAAGATGAGGACGGCTTAAGCTATAATAGTGAGAATACACACAGTGCTGACTAAGAAGGATGGTGCTATTTTCTCGGTCCTGGTATCTGAACACACCTTTACTTTACCTTAAGCCCCTGCTGTCGTGTGACAAGCTACAAAGCGCTTCATGTTTCCTGTTCTAGCCGGCTCTGGGCTGGTCTGTTTGCAGACGCAGGGCTCCAATGGCAGGGAAAGAACAGGTGTGTTTGGGGAGGTGTTAGTATTATCTGTTCAGCAAACACATTTCATAAAGAGGTCCTGATATTGGGTTTAGTGGGTGGTTTAGCGCCATGTGATGCAGGTCCAGTGTAATATTCCATGTCTCCATGGCGACAGTGTTCTAAAGTGTTCATAGAATTCCGCTGTCTGCTGCTCCCAGTCATGTGACGCGATTAAATATTAAATTGCAGGATGCTGTATATTAATTTACAATAAGTGTTTGTGAGATCTCCAATCACTTTTTTATTCTCTATAAACAAAACAAATTGAAGTGCTGAGGGGTAGTGGGGTGCAGAATCACATTCATCTTTCCACATATCCACTGACAGTACATGCAGATTGGCAAATTTTAAGGCACACAAAAAACTAGGAGCATCCTGGAAAAAAAAAACCAGGGAATATAGGAACTCTTATTATATCCCACAATAACTATTGGCTCATCCTCTTCAGTCTGCCCTTAATTTTGCTTTTTCTTCTACTTGAATCCTCAAGTCGACACATAACCAAAATTCCTCCTGTGGGGCACCTCATTTACTGTACGCACTTTTGAGCAGGGTTCTCAATCCTATTGTATCTCCATGTTTGTAGATATTAAATGATATGTAATTGCTATCATGCTATGGGACATATTCAATTGGCAGCGTTACTGTCAAAAATAACGTGGCCTGCGCACTATTACCGTTACTACAGTAATCGTGCGCATAATTACCGTTAGTATGGTAATTTCAACGCTGGCTTTATGCTCGTGGCTCCCTGAGTCGCGAGCAGAAATCAGAGTTCAGATTACCATATTAACGTAATATGCTTAACGATGCATTGTGTCGGGCGGAATTGAATTCCCCCCTATATGTACTGCTTAAAGGTTATGTCTCCCCAAACACATTTATTAAAATGAAACCTCCCTCCAGTAGCAGAAATGCATGGTTCAGATGCCCAGGTTGCATGCCATCGAGGAGATACCAAACTGCTTGTCACTTCTCTGTTGGCAAATAATCCTGCTGTCAATGATTTTTAAATTTTTAAATTAAAGGGCTCTGACACATGTGCATCGACAGCGCTGATTGGTTGGAAGCAGTAAGGCTGGGTACACACTGCAGGTTTTTCAGCCGATTATCGGTACAATCACACGATAAACAATCCTGATATCGCATTATTGTGTGCACTCCAAAGCACATTGTATATTTTGATTTTTAAACCAAACTAAAAATTTTGTTCAACGATGGAACGATGTCGTTCCTATTCTGCAGTGTGTATGCGCTCAGCACCGGCAGCGTCTATAGATCTCTATGGAGTGTGCAGAGTCACCATCTTTTCAGCTGATGGTTATGACAGATGAAGAGCACAGATCTGACGGTAAATCTTTGAAAACGTGTATAGTGCGTGCACATGAATCTGTGTGCTCATCGGGACTTTTTATTTTTCAGTCGTTGGTAAAATCGTTAATAATATCGTATTGGGAGGCATTTTCTGTAGTGTGTACCCAGCCTTAATTTCACGATTCTCCTGCCAATAGCTGCTGGAGTATTAGCTTGGGGGAGGGTCTGAGTCCTTGGCCCTGATACATGTATTTGAGGACGTATCTCCTTTAATTTGTACAGTTCTGCAGGAAGTGTCGCTGCTTTATGAATCTGTAACAATAACTCGTATTATAAATGAAGTTGGGGATAGAGAGTTATTGTACATGAAATGCCAGTAGCTACGCTTGTCGTTGCTACGTATGTGGTAATACATGCAGATGAACAACAGATTTATTTTAGGATAAAAATACAGGTACGCACCTCTGTGATGTGGACAAAATAAATTCCGTGCACTTTCACAAACACTTAAATTCTGCAACTGTTAAAACGATTTTCTTGAAAACCAAAAGCCAAAAAAATGATTTTTCAGTATTAATTTACAGTCGTGTACACAGAAAACTCAGGTTGAATAAATCACCGAAATTCAAATGTAGTTTTCCCGTAAAATAAGTCTTTGTGAGGGCTGACATTGCAGAGAGGAATTATATCCTCGGCGAAACTATTCCAGATGAGGTTTAGTAGCCAAGATGAATACAAGTCTGAATTTTAATGGAAATGTGCACTTTGCACATGATTACAAGATACGATGCAGAGGGTGTATTTTCCCAACAAAAAATAAAAAATATGGAAATATGGAAAATGCAGTAAGAGAGGATGGAAAATAATGGGAGTATTGTTTGATGGTTTTATTTCTCCCACACCCCATTAGTATAGAAACATCACATTTTATGGTAGAAAAGGATATAGACATCCAGCTAAGCTGTCCCTTGTATGTGGTGTGTAGTTGTTGTATTGTTAGGATTTAAGTCGTTTAAAATTTTTATTTAACATTTATTCAATACAAACAGTGACAGTCAAGAATATACAGGAAACATTCAAATAGGATCCGACATTTTTGCAGTATAATGTAAATACAACAATAAAACTAGTAGAAAAATGTTAGGGGGGTGTGAGTTTGGGGGAGGACACATCGAAAGGGGACTAGGGGACACTGTGGTGTCTTGTAATGTATGAGTACTACAGAGACTTTAGACGTGAATAGGACTGAGTGCCTGTCTTGTTTGAGTAGCGGTTATTTAATGGGGGTCTCGAGGTTTGGGGGTCTCGAGGTTTGGGACATTCATTATTTCTCAACCTCATGTATCTATCTCTGCTATTGAAAAGTGAGGGACATAAAGCCGAACGGCGTTAAACTTATCCACATGTTCAGAAGTCAATCATATACCTATTAAGGGTTAAGTTGTTGTATCTCTGCAGCCAATAGAATCCTGTGGGAGTGGTTGGGAGGTGTGTCTATATATTCCCCCACAAAGGATGCTGGATCTCTCATCCATACAGGAATCCCCTCCGACTCTCCCTACATGTGTTTTACTTTGTTAACCAATTCCTTTTCCTGGTTACAGAGCAGGGACTGTTAGGCGGGAGAGCACTTGCAGTCGGCGACTAAGGCATAAGGTGCCTTAGTTCCGACCTTTTGTCCTGCATTGTACGGCACGTCATCGTGAGCCCAGAGGGGGGGGGGGGGGTAGTCACAATAACGCCAGATTTAGCACCGGCCAATCGTAAGGGACTAGTTCCCGGTACCTGTGGTAGTGCCTGTGGCCATACACTGTTTGGTTCAGCAATTAGTTGTTACCTGACTCGCAATTCCCTCTCGCCGCTACCAAGTTTATATAATTCATACTTATCTACTTTTGACAGGCTCCCTCCAGGAGATCACTGAAGAGGGGTGTGAAGGGAGGGCGGAACGGGGCGGGGCTTCCCGATTTGCGTCACTTTGGCCCCTCCCCCCAGTGATGTATGCCTGTTCGGGGTCTTTTTACAGTGGTAAAAAGACCCAAAGCAGGCAACCCCTCCATATCGGCAAATGCGGGAGAATTGCCAGCTCTTCCGAGATACCGGGAGACCTACCCGGAATTCAGGAGTCTCCCGGACATTCTGAGAGAGTTGGCATGTATGATATAATTATTAATTAAACTGTGACCTATTTGTCAGTGTATTTCATTAGAGGTTAAGACTATTTGATGATGACTGTTGAGAGGTTTTGTGCGTGGAAGAGGTGAATCTGCAGTATGAAGTTTAAAAAAGTACAACTAGCTTATTACATGATGCGTGTTGGTACGATACTGTGGAAACTTGGTACTCAGCAGTCATACCTTTCTTGAACAACACAAAGAAATGGGCGCCAAAAAACTGATCCAAATATATACTAAATAAAATTAGATGAAATGTCGCTAAATGCATTTGCTTTACATGAATCAAATTTATTAAAGTTATAAAATATAAGCAAAAAGGAAAAAAAATGTATACAGATTAAACCAATAATATCATTATTATCTCTCAGTTCAATGTATCAAAATACATACAGCACGGGTCCAAATGTTTGGTACCCTATGTCTATCTTTTAAAAATATAGAAGGCAGTCAAACTTTTCAACATTAACATTATATTGCATTTTATCATCTTTAAATGAGTAAATAGATCAAATCTCATATATATATATCACTGTCCAGAGAAGAAGACCTGTATTCTGAAGGTGATTGGCCAGTTCACTTCTTAGTAATAGTAAATATAAATGTTCTGCATATGTTTCCTTATTTATTTCCAATCACTCTTATGGGGCCCCGTCAAGAGCATAAAAATAAATGTTTTCTGTGTTCCAAAAGTAACAGTTGAAACAAAAGTTCTTACAATTAAAATAAGAGACCTGAGAGGGAATGTTCAGAGAGTTAGCCAAAT